>NC_030677.2:22427300-22727300 GCF_000004195.4 Xenopus tropicalis | reverse complement strand
AAGACAATTCATGTTATTGCGTATGAAGCACAACTAATGTTGCGGAGGTGTGCGTTAAAACAAGCATGGTGAAGCAAGGTGTGTCAACCAAGTGGAACTGCTCCTTTGTTTCACAGTGATGAAGATCCATCCCTTTAAATTTCCTAGAGGTTTTTAAAGACATATCTTGATGATCAGCGAGTATGCAACCTGAGCGACTAGAAAGGACATACTAGGCTGAACACAAGCAACAAAAATCAAACCAGCAATTTAAGAGAAGAGACCAGTTCAACAAAGACCCTTAGCCTTCCACCAGAACTGAAACAGAAATGGTCTTGCTTCCATTACCCATATCCAGTAGGGTGCACAAAATGTGGGCATAGGTGTCTCCACCACAACCTCTCATGATACCCAAGTGTAGGTCAGGCTACTACTGCACCCTGAACTTGGTGTGAGTGATGCCAGAGTCACAGAGAAAGTTACACAAATACATGGTAGTCCCAAACACAGTAGTCTGGTTTAAGCAATACTGAATACTCCGTTTGAGACCCTAAGAGTTGTAGGCAGAATTTATATTCATAAAAACAAACAAGAAAAATATTTTACAGTGACATACGTAGAGATTTAAACCCAACTGATCTAATGAGACCCATGGAGCCAACGTAGAGCTTAACACATTCAGCTTTTCCTGTGTTTATTGCTGATTTACACACAATATGGCTGCTTATGAAAGAAATGGATTTCACAGTATTTGCAGTTTTTTTTTTTTTTTTTACTGAAATAGCATTAAACACCATAATTATTTTTATTTCTCATACTGTGGGGGTAAGTCTGATGTTTTTACTCCATTAAAGAGGCACTCTTACTTTTGATTGTGGCCTATCGTTCACAAATAAAAAAAAAAAAAGGATGCATAGATTTACGGAAAAAAAAACACTTTTCTGCATCGTCCTGCCATAGATTCCTTTGATCATATTCTGACCTTAAGAGCTATCACAAAACTCCTCTACTGCAAGCAACTAACCTTCTCCAAATGCCTCCCTACAGGGGATAATGTAAGTTGCCGGTGGGAAAACATGAGTTGCTTTGGCTTTCCAAAGTCAGAGAAGTTTCGCGAGGCAACTTCGGGCGACCAAAGCGATGCATATGCCATTCCACAGGCAATTTACATTCTTGCCGGTGGGATAGCATATCGTGGAGATTAGTCATCCACGGTAGTGAAAATTTATCACAGTTCATTTGGCAAGGTTACCAAACAAGTGGATGAATTTGGCCAATAGGGATGAGCCAATCGCTTGCACCAGGGCCAATGATTGGCTCATAATTAGAGTCTGGGGATTAGGAAAGGACCACATCAAGGTGCTGAGGCTGTTTCACCCAAACTGTCCCATAGATGTCCAGCCAAGTTTGGCAGGCTGTTGGGAGAGCCCCATAGATGGATGAAGGGAGTTTTTTCTTTATTTTCACTGCATGTACCACCTAGGCAGCATTTACTATCACTTCTTAATAAGATATAGGCTTATGCTGTATAATTGTATATCCCTATATAAATAGAGAAATTAAATTTATAAAGAAATAGAATCCCTAAAAACTGATAGAGCCATTTTAAAGCTAAGAAAAGAATAAAATGTGTTACTTTGGGAGAACAAAGGAAAAGTACAACACATTTGCAAATGGCACGGGTACTACTAAACTGGAGAGGAGAGTCCTACAATGGTCATTTTCTACTGCTGGATCAATAAATACATTTATCATTATGGAACCTAAATGGTTTTCAACAGTGTTTTCGTTAGACATAAGACCTGAATTAATCACAATATTTATTGCAAAATATAACTGAGCCCTATGCCTGATGGCGAGTTCTGCAAAAATCTTCACATTTATAAAAGCAAAGTTACAGTCACTTGGGGGAGAGGGAAAAGGCAAGGTAAAAATAGGCACATATAGGGGGCAAGAGGATAAATAGAAAGAGATGGCTGTTTTTTATTATAGTGTGTCATTAAGAGCCTAATATCCCTGCACCTAGGGAGGACACCAAGGCAGAGCCATATTTACCATATATGAACTAAAGGACACATGTCTAAGACAGCAACTATAGCGCCGGATCAAAGGGCTAAAGGGGTAGGCTGAGGTCCACTGCATAGGGCAACTCTGGACTGAAATACGGTCCTGCCCCTAAGCCCTCATTTTTTCTTAGCAACCAATCAGACATTTGCTTTCATTATATTATCTCCACTAAGCCAGTCAAAGCCAATCACCCATTAGCTGCTATAAGTTATTGCACTGATGCACCTGCGGTTAAATGATGGACACTGTGCCTAAACAACTGTGTAGCGCACTGATAGTTATTAGTAATGCTCAATGAGAATAAAGATAATAGTAAGGCATTAAACCTACACGGAAAGGAGTTTATCTACTATTGCTTCACTCTACAATATTTGGTCATTTTCAGGGACAAAGCACCTGTACAGACCACCAGGAAAAACATTTACAGGTATGGAACCTGTTACCCAGAATCCTCGGGACCTGGAGTTTTCTGGATAAGGGATTTTTTCGTAATTTGGGTCTCCATATCCTGTCAGCTAAAAATTATTTAAATATTAAACAAACCCAATAGGATTGTTTTGCCTCCAATAAGGATTAATTATATCTTAGTTGGGATCAAGTACAGGTACTGTTTTATTATTACAGAGAAAAGGGAATCATTTAACCATTAAATAAACCCAATAGGGCTGTTCTGCCCCAATAAGGGGTAATTATATCTTAGTTGGGATCAAGTACAGGTACTGTTTTATTATTACAGAGAAAGGAAATCATTTTTAAAAATTAGATTTGCTTATAATGGAGTCTATGGGGGATGGTTTTCCCATAATTCTGAACTTTCTGGATAATGGGTTACGGATTTCGGATTCCATACCTGTTACCTCTTTATCTACTTTACACTAGAGCCAAGGAGGTTTAAGAGGATGAAATAATATGAGGAAAATGTTTTATTTGCCCATGGTGTCCCCTTTCCAGCCAAGTGAGTGGAGTGATGTAAGAACATCATATGGTATCAGTGAAGGCCTGAGGAGCGGAAGCTGAGTTCTCTAATAGAAAGCCCCTTGTCCACCAATGAACATATTTGGCCAATCACAATACAGACAAATATTGAGGAGACATGGGGGAGACTCAGTTACAGTTACATATAGAGGGTAAGACTGTAGGTAAAGATGAATAGAAGATCAGTCACTGATGAGCAGGACCCAAGAAGGGCTGTTCTGCTGTGGTTTGGTCAGGCTCTTGAGGCCCGGTGGGAGGATACCTCATGTAAAGCTGTTGGGTATATCATCAACATGCCAACGATTCGTTAGTGATGCATGGGGAAGTACTGGGAAGTCCAAATACATGAGGCGCTGGTGGCCGATAGTCAGGACAAGCATCTGGGTTGTGATACAAACCCTGAAAAATGGAGTTTAAATGATATGGGACTACCTTCATGTACTCTCCCAACCCCTGGCCTAATCTGTAATCTTTAATGTAATCTGCAATTCTTGTTTTATGGCTGAAAAAAGCACATTCTATGGCCCCAACCAAAATGAAAGCCTTCTTTCACATGATTTCCCCCAAGAACCCTTCCATATAAATCTGTGAATGTCACTATTGTATAAACCAGGCTGTACTCTAGCCAGAAGAAGCCGTTTATTGCTAATGTACCCAGTGGCAGCCATTTATTGGACAATGGGCAATACACGGTGTCAGAAAGGGGCGGGGCGCGTAGCAGGAGATTAATATTCACTAAAAAAACAATTATAAAACCAAACCTACAAAGCATCTTTCATTAACAATTACAGCTGCAAAATCCTATAGATCCGTTTAGTCCTAGCGATGTTATGTGGCGCTCAGCGTGCATCCGTCTAGTCATGAGCTTTTGCGCTTATACGCGTGGTACGATATAAAGGCACTGCTTCTCGGTAGCACACACACTATTCCCTTTTTGTTCGCATTTATCCAAGCAAGAGTTGCCATATTGCTTGCATCAGCATTAAGTATGCTTGAATATTCTCTACGGCAGCTCCTATGTGCTGCCTACGGAGAATGCCTTAAAGGGGTGGTTCATCTTCAGGTTAACTTTTAGTAGGTCACAGAATGGCCTTTTTCTTAGCAACTTTTCATTTGGTCTTTACTTTTCATAGTTTTTGAATTATTTGCCTTCTACTGCCTCTTTCCAGTTTTTAAATGGGGATCACTTTCCCCCAACAGCTACAACTCTATTGTTTCTGTTATTTTTTTATTACTGATCTTTCTATTTAGGGCCTCATCTACTCATATTCCTGTCTATCTTTCAAATTACTGCCTGGTTGCTAGGTTTAACTGGAGCCTAGCAACCAGATAGATGCTGAAATTCCAAACTGGAGAGCTGCTGAACAAAAAGCGAAATAATAATAATGGCGTCTCTGAATAGCACTCACTACATTATACTAAAAGTTAATTTAAAGGTGAACTACCCCTTTAAACAATATGGCCGCCACGTATAAATGCCAATATGCAAAGAAGCAATGCTCTTCTGCACAATAAGTTATGTTTATATCATCTTCCACCTAAAAGTGAGCTCTTCATATAAACAGGATATTCTTTCTCTTTAAATACATGAATTATCAATACAGTTTAAATATCAAATATCTTTCTGTATTTTATATATATATATATATAGAAAAAAACCTGAGAGCCGTCAGCCCCCTGTTCTCTTCAGCACGGTATAAATTCCAATAATGCAGCTAAATGGCACTGCAGCTTTAAATACTTTGTCATTGGAAATAAAATTCTATATATTTCTAACTATATGCATTGGAGTGGTACTTATATGGCCTTTTGTTTTGTACAATACACTTTTTTAGTGAAAATATACATCTTAACGTAATTCAAGTACAAATGTACAAAATCTGTAAACTTATACAGAATTCTTTTTAATTTATAATACACCTTTTACAGTTCATAGATACAATAAAATATTTGCAGTTTAACTCTCTAAGGTTTGATTTTTTTTGTTTTTGGCTACTGGACAGTGGTTCATGGTTTTGAGGCCTCTTCTTCATCGTCACTGTAGGAAGATTTAAAACAGACCTAGAAGAGAAGAGAATTTTAGACAGGAAGTTGCATATTTATATTGATATATCAGCCCCCCCCCCTTCTGGTCTGCACCACCTACACCCACTAATGCAGCCACCATGTCTGGTTGCTTAACCTCTAACTCTCCGGTGGTGATGACCAAAAAGAAGCAGGCACAATTAGAAGCCAAGACCCGACCAGCTTCAGCTGCCCATGCCCCTGGTTCCCAATCACTAGCAGAGACCTAGATGTAAGTTTAGCCACCACACATGGTGGGCACCAACCCTTCTGCACTAATCTTCCTTTTATGAGCATGTACAGGGAGGGGAGACACATTCGGCAGTGTAGGGGGTGTACTTCGAGTAGATGACAAACCCCCTCATTCTAAACAAAAAAATAAGCCCAACAGAGCCAGGCCAAGTAGTATTGTCACCTAATACTATTGAGACCAACAACCCCACCAAGCTGCCCCTGCCCGCTCACACCCACAACCCCAGCCCCACCCTCCCCTCCACTGCTGCCCTTGCACATTCTTTCTTCCTCTACCTTTTATCACTAGGTTTCTTTGCTGTGCCCACCCTTAGGGCTGTGACACACGAGGAGATTAGTCGCTGTGCAACAAATCTCCCTTGTCGCAGGTGACTAATCTCCCCAAAATGCCATCCCACTGGCTAGAATGTAAATCGCTGGTGGGATGGCATACGCAGCTCCGCGTTTTGCCGAAGTTGCAGAAGTTTCCTCTCAAACTTCGACAAATCATGGCGCCGCGTACATGCCATTCCACCGGCGATTTACATTGTAGCCGGTGGGATGGCATTTCGGGGAGATTAGTCGCCTGCCGACTAATCTTCCCATCTGTCACAGCCCTTAGCTGCACCCTACAAGCACACCTACCCTACCTTCCCCTAGTTCCAGCCCTGAAGCCCAACATCACAAGAACACAATAAACACATCTCTTTACATAAAAAATATCATAATATACATGAAAAAGGTCAAGTGTAGTTAGATATACATGAAAAACCTTGTTTGGCCAGACTGCCCAACTGTATAAGAAGACATTTGCCCAGCTGGGTCAATGTCATAGTTTGATCATTAAGTCAATAATACGATCACTTGTGCAGCCTGTACAGACCTCTCAGCTGGTGTATATGGATTGATATGTCCCACCACTTCTGGAGATGCCTGTCCTGGCCTGATCAATATTGGGCCTAATTCAGATTTTTATCAGAAAGGCATTGTTGTGGGCCCCCACACAAGCATTTGGACTATTACCTTTGTCAAGTCAGCAGAATATATGTGACCATGTATGGACCCTTTACATATGCTGATCTAGACATCCCACTATGCCCTTCCGGATCAATATCTGTTATGGGGTATTTTAGTGACATTATGAAAATGTATGTACAACAAAAATGTGGTTCTCCATTTGCTTCTGAACTATAACACCCAGAATGCCTATGGAAACCAGTGGCCAACAGAAGAGTCACAGATTGATGGTCACCTCTCTACAATAAGCACAACAATTGGAGCTTTGTGTCTAACCTCTACAAGTTACACATATCCAATCTAGTTCCTAGCCAGCGACCAGCAGAGGATGCAGGTGACTCTAGAGCCTTAGACAGGTTCATGGTTTCTGACTACAAGCAACCCAATTACTGTTTCTTAGCAGTTTAGGTTTTTGGTTGGTAACACATGATTCTCACCCCTCTTCTGAAAAGTCGATGAAAGAAGCTTCTCTTTGGTTTTAGGTTCTGTTTGCTGACATCCAAGTCCGGTGACAAACAGCCATCCGTCTCATAAACATTAATGTCCTTAAAGCACTCAGTTTCTATCATCTGCAGGGAGAATGGGAAGAGAAGCTCAGCAAAAGGTAACCACTACTGCAGTGGAAATATGAGAAATACCCACTGGTTACTTATACTACTGGCTTTCTACCTCTGGGAATACCCTACTGATGGCTGGCAATACTGTATCATGACTAGTGTATATGCACCAACTACTGGTTCTATTAAAACATCACTGGGCTAAAGGCATTCAGCAAGGGAAGTGGGGCAGGCACAGGATAAGTAATTTAAAGGAGAACTAAACCCTAAGCCAAGGGAGTGTGAATCAGCAGAAAAGAAGGTTGGGGACTGTGGGAGCCTCGGGCTGGTACAGAAGCACAAAACATAATGTGCAATATTTCTGCAGTGCTTTTTTGTAATGCTTTAAGTTCTTCTTTAATTACATGCAAGTATTAATAGGGTATTATAGGGAATGTTCCTTTCCTAACAGGTGTGGACAGGCACCTACATGATCCAACCACTGGCCCAGAGGACAATCAGTCATACATTAAGTATGCCTCACCTGTCAGCTCAGTAAATAAAAAGCTATTTTCATATTATATTTATGATGCCTTTTTACTTCTATCCTAAATGACAGGCATTTCCCCAGCAGGTAAGTCAACATAAAACAGATGGCGGTGAAACCACCAAGAAAAATGCCTCGGTTCCCTTCCCCACTCCTATTCTTTGCGGGAAGTGGATTATGATGAGAACTAGAAATGACAGATTTTTCCTCCTCAATGAGCCAAATCTTTGACAAGTAAATATTTTCCATATGCCATAGAGAGCTTTTTGAGTCATTTTGTGCCATTTTTTTACCCAGACTTCATTTTCATGGGCTTTTTATGGACTCCTATTTCCATTAGAGCAACAACAATTTGAATATCACAAATATGATTTTATATGTAGCGTTTTATTGGTCAGCTTTTGTTGGGTACCATTTGAAGTGAAATTCCAGCATAATGTCCAGGCACAAGAAGGAAAGCTATGCTGGGGTCACTGTGTCATAAAGTGTTGGTATAGCTGTGTCATAAAATCCTGGGACTATGGTGCCATGAAATGCTGGGGCCACTGTGTCTCAACTTTCTTTGTGACTGCGCCTTGATACGCTGAGAATGCTATGCTATGGACTGTATGGATCATATAATGCTCTTCTGGGTTGCGTCCTTGTCCTACATAGTAGCAGCCAAAGGGACCATTTTGAAGAAACCTGTTAACAGTATTGTTACCCTACTGTCACTGTATTCTGAATGAAATGAGTGCAGCACAAACAGTCAGGTTTTAGAACTGTATATAGGCAAGAATGCTTGCACTCAGGTCTCTCTAGCTGGAATAGTGATAAACAAGTCACAATGTGGATACAGCACTGATGTGCAGGATGACCCACAACGCACAGATTTTCCCTTAGATCAAGCATGTTAGGGTTGAAATTTGGGTGATTGTTGTGGATTTGGGTTAGGTCTTTCCTGACATTACTGACATAGTAAGCAGAATTATCTATATGGATTTGCAATACCTCCTGCTGCCAGGGGATGGAGACACTTCCTGTTACAAACTTGGAATAGAAATCATCATCGGTGGTATCCAGGTTCACCCCTTTCACCGTGGAAAACTGCTCAATGTCCAGAACATCCTTGCAATATACAGCTCGTGGCTGGGGAGAAAGGAGTGGTTTTAGGAAAGGCATTAGTTACTAAGAAACCAATATTATTATTATTATTATCAGCCACACAGAGTAGTTTGTGCCAGCCTTGGTGAAACCATGTGCACTGCTAGGAATGAGGAAAGAAGTCCCTAAAGCAGTGACTTGATGAGTTTAAATGCTACATTTACTGACAGACAAGTGTCAGATTCCTGAGTAAGCCACTTCCCTGCCCTGTCCCTCAGGGTGTGTGAGTTCCACGGAGCAGGGAAACATTGTGCCTGAGAATACTGTGCTCAGAGATAGATATAATCATCTGTAACCAAAATATTGCTATAAGACAATATACCCCCTAGTGCAAATTATACGGATATTAAAAGCAAGGGCAGTGGTTCGTGATCATCCAGGGACCCAAGGCTAAAGATCACAATTATATCTTTTGTGGAAATGCTGTGAATTATAATATCGTGGGAGCATAAAAACCACTATCCTGGGCAACTTCTTACATCCTTATAAAGTTTAGTTAGGAATATACGAATTGTTATGTGAAGAGAAATAGTTTTTCAGATAACAAACAAACAGAATAAATCATACAACTCAAGTGGCATCACTAAGTACCATTATACCTGATGGCATCACTAAGTACCATTATACCTGATGGCATCACTAAGTACTAAGTACCATTTATGAAGGGAATCATGTGCCCTCGGAATAAGCTATTGAATAGTTGCTTATAAACAGAGCTTGGTGAGGTCATCAGTTATAATCAGTACTTAGTGATGTCATTTTTCTCACATGACTCACTGAAACTTGTGTATTATAAAAAAAAGTTTAATAAAATTTAAATATGGAGGATATAAATAAAATCTTTTATGTAGTCATGGACTCTTAAGTGACTTCTAATATCATGAAGCTTTATATTGGGGGGTAGAATGTTCCCTGTATAATACACAAGAGCCATGAGTATCCTGTAAATTATATCCTATAAACAGTGCTTAGTGAGGTCATCAGTGCTTAGTGATGTAATTTCAATCACGTGTTATAATAAATGATGTACCCCCTTATTATGAGGCCTTTGGCTTTGTGCTTTTATTTGCTCATGGAACTCTTCGGTGACTTATAATAGTGTTATATTTTACAAGAGTGGGTACATGATACCCTATATAATTTACAGAATATACATAGCTACTGTGTATGGAATAACAAATAATATACCCCCTATTGTTAAATATAAGCATATAAGCCAACCTTGAGCATCCATGAACATATAACGGCCCAAGGCTGAGTACTTTTATACAGGTCATAGAATTCCAAGGTGATTTCTGCCCAGCATAACCCCCACACACAGTAAGCGCTTACGTCGGGTACAAAGGGGGGCTCCAGTATGTTCGCTTCCAGCCGCTTGAAGTTGATGTTCTTGAATATAGGGTGCTGTTTCACATGACTTGCCCCACTGCCTGTGCAGCCCAGCCTCTGCTTGGGGTCTTTGGAAAGTAACTAAAGAAGACAGACAGGGAAGAAATTACAGTAAAACAAGGGAAGGGCCATGCATGAGAATAAAAGGCAAACCGGACCTTGCCAAAGTCTTTTGAGACCATAGTGGTCATTAATGTTTAAGTTTATGGGGAATTTGGAGCTGGTCAATTTAGGATGTTTAAATGCAAACCTCCTTCTTCACCCACCATCCTACATATCGACTTGGCATCCTCGGAGAATTTCTCAGAATATTCTTCCTCATCTTCTCTCACTCGCCGGTCTACCTCATCCCGCTTTACTTTCTCTTTCCGCTTCCTGAAGGGCGACTGGCCCTGAATCATTTCGTATACTAAACAGCCGAGCCCCCACCAGTCAGGGCTGAATGTGTAGCTTTCATTGTTGATTACTTCGGGAGCTAGGGAAAGAAGTATAACATGTGGGGAGACATCAGTACTGCTTTTGTTTGCCCCCCCAATAAACCCATTGCATAAGCCCACATAGATCTGACTATACAGATCTGGCACCTCCAATGAGTGACAGTTCTCCTTGAGCAGAGCTGGACATTCTAGAAGGAATCATCTTTTAAAAAATAGTCATGTTTCAACTAGGTTGAGTTGTTATGGTGCTACAAAAAGTCATCTCTCTCTAACATTTCTCAGCACTACTATTACTTGAACCCAAAAAGCTCCAAACTATGGCAACAATATTTCCCATAGTGTCTTATGTCCTATGTGTCCCATTCTTTTCTGGTCTTCCAGGTATACTCTGTCAGCTTGGGCAAATACAGGCACAGTACGGAACTTTTCAGAGATTTCTATACCATGTGCCCTCCTAGAATTGGTGCAGAGGACACCTGGGAGAATAACGGAAAACAGCGCACACATGTGACTGTTACATTCCTTCTCCTTTTAAGAATAAGGAAAGCCCTATTTAGTTAGGGGTGCCAAAATGTTACCTGGTACCTTACAGTAAATTGAATTACAGGTATGGGATCCCTTATCCAGAAAGCTCCAAATTACAGAATGCCCATCTCCCATAGGCTCCACTTTAATCAAGTAATTCAGAATTTTAAAACTGATTTCCTTTTTCTCTGTAATAATAAAACAGTACCTGTACTTGATCCCAACTAAGATATAATTACCCCTTATTGGGGGCAGAACAGCCCTATTGGGTTTATTTTCATGGTTAAATGATTCCCTTTTCTCTGTAATAATAAAACAGTACCTGTACTTGATCCCAACTAAGATATAATTACCCCTTATTGGGGGCAGAACAGCCCTATTGGGTTTATTTCATGGTTAAATGATTCCCTTTTCTCTGTAATAATAAAACAGTACCTGTACTTGATCCCAACTAAGCTATAATTACCCCTTATTGGGGGCAGAACAGCCCTATTGGGTTTATTTAATGGTTAAATTATTCCCTTTTCTCTGTAATAATAAAACAGTACCTGTACTTGATCCCAATTAAGATATAAATAGTCCTTATTGGATGCAAAACAATCCTATTGGGTTTTGTTGATTTTTTAGTAGACTTAAGGTATGGAGATCAAAATTACGGAAAGTCCCAATATCCGGAATACCGTTGGTCCCGAGCATTCTGGATAAAGGGTCCTATACCTGTACTAGGTTTGTTGCCAGGGCCGGTGCTACTGTTAGGAAAAATCAATGTTTGAATTGTAGAAATTGATCATTTTTGGTCCAGTCTTAAAAACGTTTTAATGCTCAAATTGGTAATAGATTGGTTTATCCTTGTGAAAGCTTTGACTAATTATTTGCCATGACTGGCTATAGGCTGGGTAAGTGGACTAACCTCACAGTTTGGGGTAGGCTTGTGATTATTCTAATGCTCTTATTCTTTGATTGGTTTTGTAAGGCCATGGCCACGGCGACATATGACCGCCGGTTATTCTAGCCTTGTGACTGGTTTAATGCTCTCATTGGGTATACAAGCCTGAGCGGTTTCTCCTGCTTTGTGAAAGTCCTAATGATCATTGGTCGGCCCACCCAAAGTATAGTTTGGCCTAGCCTTTTGGGTAATCGACCTCTGCACTTCCAAGGGGGTTACTTAAGCAGAAAAGAAAACAATGGAAATAATGAGTATTAATGTTCAAGTGAAAACACCTAAAATGAAATCATTTGCATCATGTAGACCCAAGGTTCTTTTTAAACTGGAACTCATGGAGAAATGCAAGTTATACCTTAACCTCCTAGGGTGCATAGGGTTTTGGTAATAACGGGCAATAATAACTTCAATTAACCTATAGCAACCAATCAGCACCTAGCATTTACTAGTCACATGAAAACAACAGTTGGCAAATATAAGTTACTAGAGCTTGAACAAAATGTGTGATATTTTTATTATCAGCCCCTTAGAGTGGAGGATGAAAAGAAAATAAATAACGGTAGATACATACCCATATAACCTACAGTCCCCACGCGCCCGCGAATGGATTCCCCTTCTGGAATCTGCACAGCTAGTCCCAGATCTGAAATCCTGATATGTCCTGGTAGGAAAGCAGCGATATAATATGATTGTGAGATACTTCACAATTCGCAGTCGCATATCAGGAAGCAGTGAATGCACAATTACAGATAAGATAGAATGATCATTTTGAAGGACAAGTCTAGATTTGGAAATTTTTTTCATGACTTGCTTCTTTCTTTCTAAATCCTAAAATTTAAACTGGTTTCTGATTTCAGCAGTTAGTGAAATGCTGGGGGTATGCCCAGGCCCGGGCTGGCAATCTGTGGCTTCTGGCAAATGCCAGAGGGGCTGCTGTAAGATGCCATAGACACTCACTATTTATTGGGCTGCTGGGGGGCTGTTTGGGCCTCTGGGTTCAGGCAAATGCCAGAGGGGCTGCTGTAAGATGCCATAGACAGTCACTATTTATTGGGCTGCTGGGGGGCTGTTTGGGCCTCTGGGTTCTGGCAAATGCCAGAGGGGCTGCTGTAAGATGCCATAGACAGTCACTATTTATTGGGCTGCTGGGGGGCTGTTTGGGCCTCTGGGTACTTGAAATGCCAGGGCCCATTCTGAATTCCAGTCCAGGCCTGGGTAAGCATGGCCGGACCCGAGACGGGAATGGGAAAGGCATGTGGTTAAACATACAGTCAAGAATATGCACGGCGTCAGCCAGGGAACATGATAGTGTTTGTCTTTTTGATTTTCCTTCTTCATTAATAGAGTTACAATTCTCTATAATACTCTTTAACTAGACCCATAGGATACCATGAGTCAGCCAATGTATGGTCACCTTTAGGGTCTGAGTATGACATAATGGAGTCTATGGCAGAAGAATGCAGAGTCTTATCTACTGGGCTTGCAAATGATATGGCTATTGCCAGGGAATGCCCGGCTTTCCTCCAGCAAAAACGAAGGATTTGTTATCAGAATAGGATGGTTGTTAATATAAATAAAACTTACAATATTTATAGAAAAGTGTTAGCTTGAGTTCGAGAGTGAATGGAACCTCTGAACAATATGGGTAAACCCGAAGTGCTCTTCTAAGCACTTTTTTTTCTGGTTTTCAAGTATTAGCAGTTTTAAAGTGCATCAAAAAAAACAGCACCACCTGCTGGTCTTTTTGGGCGAGTAGCTGAAGATTAATTTCCTGAGACAAGACAGCAGCTTGTGATGATGCTCTGCTTAATGTCACGTTGACTCTTCTCTGCTCAATAATTTTATTTCCTAAGCAAAGCAAACTTTTTTTTTTTATAGTGCATGTGTTGTTTGGGTTTCCTAAAAGCTTTGCAATCACTCACCGCGGTCATCGAGCAGGATATTTTCAGGCTTCAGGTCTCTAAAATGAAATTTTAAAAATCAGAATTAAAATGCATGGAGGAACAGAAGACCAAATGAAAGTCATTATTCCCTGTAGATCAGTATCTTCACATGCAGACCCTAGAGAACAATCTAGCACTAAAGGACCATTCTGTTCTATATGCAAAAGAACCGTTTTTGGGGTGATTTCCCCTTTAACAGTCTGAACATCCATGAGCATCCGCACAAATTTGTTGGGGAGGGCAAGTAAGTGAAAGTAAAGGGATTTTAACTTTCAGAACAAAACACCTGTAGGCTCAGTATAAGGCCCAGTACAGCTGCACAGTGATTGGATGGGCTGCAGGGTGAATCCCTCTAACCTATCCTTCAGTATAAAGAATTAAAACCAATATGGGCATGGTTGCTTAGTGGTGTTAGTATTTTGCTGCTGAGTGCCCCCTACTGGCAGCAGGGTAGTAATTACACACACTGCATAGGACAAGACAATTTGCCATTACTGGGCAGTTAGCCACAGGGCTTTCACTGATCAAAGGGTGTGAGGCTGAAGCGGAAGGATTTCACTCACCTGTAAACTATTCTTTCCCTTTGTAGGTCTTCCAGCCCGCAGCACAGCTCTGCAGCGTAGAACACCGCCCTCTGCTCGTCAAAGCCGGGGTTGCCCATATTGTATATGTGAAACTTCAGGTCCCCTCCGTTCATTATGGTTAATACTAAGCAAAGGGCGTCCTTCGTTTCATACGTGTATGCTAAACTAACCTGAAAGCACACAGAGCAGAGATAATTGTCATTAGCAAGAAATAGTGTAACACATTCTTTTCTGGATTTATGGAGCTAGCAACTACAGACACAAGCATACTTGCTCCACAGAGCAAAGGGAAATTGTGCTCAACTCCCTGACTGGAAGTAAGGACAGGGCTGGCCTGCACCCCAAAAAACAGCACTCTGTTTATAGTTTTTTAATTATTTGCCTTCCTCTTCTCTCTCTTTCCAGCTTTTAAATGGGGGTCACTGACCCCAGCAACCAAAAAAAAAAAACATTGCTTTTTGAGGCTATCATTTTATTATTGTTACTTTTTATTCCTTATCTTTCTGTTCAGGTCCTCTCCTATTCATATACCTGTCTCTAATTCAAACCACTCCCTGGTTACTAAGGTCATTTGAATCCTAGCAACCAGGTAACTGCTAAAATTCCAAACTGGAGAGCTGCTGAACAAAAAGAGAAATAATTAAAAAAGCACAAAAGAAAAGAAAGACCAACTGCAAATAGTCTCAGAATATTATTCTCTGCATCAAACTTAAAGGTATACAACCCCTTTAATGTTACTGTGGTTCATTAATGACTTTATCACTCTTCTTGTTGCCTACAGCAAATACCTTCCATAGTGACCTTCCCAGCAGTCTGATATTTTCCCTGTTTATCAAAGGAAGATACCCGAGCCAATTCAAAGTGGCAGTAGTGTTTTATTGCCACTTAATAAATGAGCCCCATAATTTGAGATTCCATTCATTTTTATAAACATTCACAAAAAAAGTTGAAAAACAAAACCATGCCATATGGTGGTCTAGTATAAATCCAGCAAACACTAGGTGTCGCTGTTGCCCACCTTGTGCTGCCTGTAGCAGTAACCACTGCAACGATATCTCGGTGCATTAGCCTTGGATAGAAGGTAAATGCTTGCCACTGTATCAGATAATGCTTCCCTCATATGCAGAGCAATGAATCACATGAATTTTTAAGCATAATCAATAATGAGTCAAAACTCCGGGGCACTTTTAGCCTTTAAGTGACTCAGGGAAGCCTGGTGCATAATTTATATATATATATATATATATATATCTCCCATCTCTTAGCAGGGAAGTAAGAATGAGGAATGAGAGAGAATATGGAAGATTTCTGGTAAAATGCAAAAATGACTACAGAGATTTTTTTTTTTGTTTTTATATAAATTAGAAATATTTCAATACGACTAAGGTTTTTAAAAAGTAGTGATACTCTGTACCTATGGCAACCCTGATGGCAAAGGGCAGATAAATCTGAAATATTAATGCCTGTCAGCGGCAGATCTATCAAAGGAAGAGAATTTCTCTCTCTCCTCCATAGTATGGGATCTCTGACTAGTAAGCCCTCACACTGCACTGCATTAACAAATAAATACCCGTTAAAGGAAAACTATACCCCCAAACAATGTAGGTCTCTATAAAAATATATTGCATAAACAGCTCATATGTAAAACCCTGCTTCATCTAAATAAACCATTTTCATAATAATAATTAGTAGTATGTGCTATAGGGTACTCCTAAATTGCCATTTTAAGAATTAAGGGCCGCCCCCTGGGATCATAGGATTCACACAAACAAGCCAAGGCACTCATACATGCTAGGCCTCATCAGCCAATGAATGGACAGAGATCTGCCTTTTACTCCCACACTACTTCCTGTTACAGTTAGAGCTGCATCACTTCCTGTCAGCTGATCTCTGAGGGAGCACACAGCCCATCACTAAATGGCGGCTCAAGGGAAAGGATGTATAACGGCAATATTTACTGATATTCCAGTTTGGTGATGTTCTTTAATAGGTCACTTAACATAATATAAACTATCTGTTGGGTCAAACCAAATAAAGTGTTGAAAGAAAAAAATAATAATTCTAAGGGTTACACTGGCCTAAGGCAGGGAGCAAACTGAAAATGGTATGGAACTAGAACACTCCCTAAATTCCTGAATAATAGATGATGCAAGGCCCCCAATCCACACAGATCCCACCCTGCACTGCTCCCAGTAGCTTCATCCCCCCTACTTTATGGTACACTGTGGCCCCCAAGGTCCCCAGATTAACCCTGACCTGCCTATACTGTATATAGCTCAAATGTATGGATAATATGTAGGTTTTATCTTTAGCAACAGGTTATTTAGTTCATTTATTTTAGAGATATATGGTGAATAATATATCCCCTATTGTAAAATATAAGAATAATATAAGTCACTGAGGGGTTTCCATGACTGTATAAAGGTACAAGGCCGAGTGCTTTTATACAGGTCAGGGAACTCCAAGGTGACTCCTAATATCATTATATTCTACAACAGGGGGTGCATAATTTATCATACGTTTTAGAGACACCAATTACATCACTAACTACCAATTATAACTGATGACATCACTACACACAGTCTATTAAAAAATAATTTACAGGACATTCATGTCTGTATTGTAAAATTGTTCAGACTTATGTGCCCAGGAACAGAACACTGCATGTTACCTTCTAAAACAAACTGGAAATAGTGGTCCCCATTCAATTCAAAGAGGCTCGGGATGTTTCGGAAGTGAATGCAGAAAGTTTTAGCAAAGACTCCGTATTTGGGCTTCTTAGAATATCATAAATAATATGGGCCACAAGGCCAGCCCACAAAGGTTGGAAATATATCATTTGCTGGCCACAAATTAGACCCATAAAACCACCAATTCGGGCAATTATACACAGCAGCAGAATCAGGGAACACAATGCAATGGAGATAGTGAGTAGCAAGCAGATGCTGTATAACATCGTACACTATAGATATTGTATTATAAATAGGGCTATTTGCACGTATTAATCATATATTGGGGCCTGAGTCTGCAAATGCAGTAACATTACTGGAATATAATGTTCTCTTCTTTAAAAAAAACAACCTGTGATAGCAGTTTAACCAGTGGCACCGACATGAAAGTGCCATTGTGTTGGAGCTGTAGATTCACTGCCTCCAGATTGCTGTCTTTTTTTTTCCCCTCCGGAAATACAGAGCTCAGCTCAAAGGCACAGAAAGGGTTAAACACCAAAAAAATGAAGCGTCCACCCGTCTCATGAGAGATCAGTGGGGCACCCATGGGTACCATTTGTGAGGAGTTCAGTGAAGAAAGTTAGTAAACGGCCCATTACTGAGAGACCTTATGATGCCTAGTGCGTAAAGGTACTGCCTCCATATCTAAGGCGTTTCTCTATACAGGAACCCAATGGCCCACTGAGCCCTTTGAGCTCTGTTCATTGCCTGGATTTTAATGTTGCCTGGGCCAGGCCAAAACCCATGGGTCAGACAAGCTTGTTGGGGTGATGAGGGCAAGTGGCAGGGCAACCTTTGTCCTTGATAGCTCACCAGCTTTATATAACATGACATAGTTATTGTTTACATTAAAGGTATTATAGGGTTGGTGAGCTATTAGAGACCAGAGCTCCCCAAGATAAAGGCTTATTTGCAAACCATCAGGGTGATTCTCACTGGCTTGAATATCTGCTTTCCTATTGCTGGCTGGCATGTAGCTGGGCCCTGCTAGGCACTGTGTGCGATAGGAACAATACTGTGCTGACTAAATTATATGTGAAAAACTTGTATTTTTGCAGTACCACCCCTGCCTGATATATTTCATGCCCAGGATTAACATTGCTATACTATACTGATTTAGCCTCTTAGGGGCAGGCTTTTCAAAATGTGAGATTAGTGCTCACCAGGGTTGGACTGGGCCGCCGGGACACTGGGAAAAATCCCAGACCTGACCCTTGTGGCGCTCCCCCTGCCCGACCGCTCCTGCCCCGACGTGTTAAATTTACGCGCTTGGGGAAGGACGTTGGGTGGGGGGCCCCTCCGGGGGGGGGCTATGGGCGCAGGCCCACAGTGGGCCCTTCACCCCCCAGTCCAACCCTGGAGCTCACCACAGAAAAACTCTTTCACCCACTCTTTTCACACACTTTTAAAAAACCATAGGAATGAATAAAAAGTGGGTGAGTTTTTCTGCGGTGAGCTCTAATCTTACATTCTGATAAATATGCCCCTTAGTCTTTTGATTGGGGGGGGGAGCTTTGATGATCCTTGCACCTACTTTAAAAATATTCAATAGTGAATAGTGAGCCCTTCCTTTATTTAGATTTCCAAACTTTGTCCTTGGCCCCACCCTGCCTGCCTGCCAGCTCCTTCTGTGGCTTACTTATATGCTGGTGCCTGCCCCGCCCCCTCCAGTGACATCAGAGGTGGGTGGGCGTGGATATATAGGAGCGGCATGCTGGCTAAGTTTGAGTTGGGAGCAGGTGAATTAAGGTGCCATACGCGGTAAGATCTACTCATTTGGCGATGTTGTCAAGCGAGAGCGGATCCTCTCCCGATATCCCCACCTACGGGTGGGCGATATCAGGATAATTCGTTGTTTGGCCCTGAGGTGACCCGTGCATGACTCTACCCCCTGCTTAATACTAATATGGCCCAATCCCATCTGAACAATGAGAGTTAAGGTTTCCAATACAAAAAAAAGATTATTATAGAAGCACAGTAGAGTCCAGAGAAGGCCACAGAATGGAGGGTCCCAGTTATGCTGGCAATTTGTTTACAAATAATAAGTTATGAATGACATTTGTGTTTTTGGTGTTACTGGTCCATTAACACGAGCATTATCTGTTGAGCAGGGTCATTAGCACGGATTAACTAATTGGCTTTCCTGGACCCGGCTGATGTAGCTTCTATTAGAGAAACATTTTAGTGGATTTTGTACTTTTCTTCAATTGAGGCAATGCTCGTAACAGTTTCATTTTGTGGTCAACTGGGTGGCTTACTGACCATAAGTGGTGGGTTTCCCATTGTTTGTCTGGTTTATAGGTTTCCTGGAATGAAATTCAGATTGCCTCTCAGTGGGAATACAGCAGATTCCTCTCGAGCTGCCTAATGGACTCTGTTTTTTTGATATCTTATCTTTTCTCTCTTAAAAAAGCATAGAAAGTGTGATGTGACAAGAACTAAAGGTGCCCATACACGGGCCAATTCTAGCTGCTGATAACGATCCCTTAGACCACCTGAAATCGGGCAGATATCAATCGGGAAGGTTAAAAATATCTAGTCGGATCGGGGGCCGCATGGGCTCGTTGATGCGGTCCCCGGACCGACTTTTCCTATACCCGCCATTATAATTCAATTCAAATTAGCCTGGATTCTCCCAATATTGCCCACCCGTAGGTGGGGGATATCGGGAGAAGATCCGCTCGCTTGGCGCACCTTAAGACTTTGCTTTAACTAAATGGGCTAACGGGGGCTACCGACAGCTCCATCTGGGAACCAAACATGTTCTTGGGTCTTTCTACATTAGTTTTAATATGGATCTCAAACTAAACTGGTGTTTAGTGTCAGTTGGGAGAATACAAAGAGCTAATGGACCAAGTCTTTACTTTAAGGAACAAATGCTGCCAAGGCCAATGCATACAGTTGTAGGTCTCCTTAAAAAGCCACAGTAGTCATTTCATAATGCCTTTGTTTTCATTTGGACCAAACCTTCCCCACAAGTTTGTAACCAACAAGAAGATTTTCCTCTCTAAGGGTTTGTCATCCCATGATTCCCCCTTTACTGGTGATGGGGGGGGGGGCAGACGCAGAAATATAAGTAATGATGGCCCCCAGAGCAGGTTGGGTGCAGGTTGGAAGGGCCAGTCAGGATAAGGTAGGACTTTTTATCGCCCTGCACATCATAAATAACAACCACCTTCCGGCACAAGGAAAAGGTTGAGAATAAAATGGGATACTTACTACAAATCGACTATTTACTTTTTCTAAAATCTGTTTCTCATTTAATGCCATGGATTCTCCTTTCCTTTTCTTTATCCTTTTCTTCTCCAGCTTCTTGCAAGCGTACATTTTCCCTGTTGCCCTGACTTGGCAAGCGCACACCTGGGGGGGCAGAAACAAGCAGAAAGTGTAAAGGGGGGCACATCTTTTCTAAATAACGGGAGGGTGGGGGTTTGTTACACTCACCTCTCCAAATCCTCCTTTCCCAAGCACCCTGTAATGCCGAAACGTGTTCTTTGTCACTGGTTGTCTTTAAAGGAAAAAAAAGAAGAAAAAATTAGCAGTCAACTCTACATAACGATTCCAAAAACCGCCTCGCGCAGGTCCCCCCTCCCCAACTGCATGAAGTGCCCCTCCAGTGTCCACTCCCTTCCCTAGGAGCTGGTGTAAAAGCAGTGCAGCAGGGTTGGCGGCTACCTTGTCTCCCCAAGTCACATCCAGTGCCCTAGATCCCTAGGAGTGATCACCAATCAGAACCAAGCTTACTGGAAGCCAAAACTAAATGGATGGGAATGGAGGACCTGTGTGGGGATGCAGGCTTTCAATGGTGGAGGTTTCCTTGCCCTTTAAAGATGCCTTTTACACTTGCTGATTTGCCTTGCAGACTGTTGCTCAGGAAGTGAGTGTGCTAAACAAAAATGTTTCCCCTATCCTAAAAGTTACCAGAGAATAGGTTTATGAATTTCTTTAGTCATACTATACCATACCATAATATACCATCAGTATATCCGACAATGGGGCTTATTTATAAACACTGGGCAAATTTGAACGTGGGCAGTAACCCATAGTAACCAATTATTCGATTTTTCAGCCAGAAATCATCTGATTGGTTACCATGGGTTACTGCCCAGGTGGGTGCAATTTTTTCAAGTCTTTTATAAATGACCCCCAGCGTGCAATGGCCTTGCATATCCTGGGACTTCTCAAGTGTTATTTTACATTAGTACAAATTATTTGGACATGTAATGTGAAACTTCAAGGCCAGTCCTCTCACCCAGGAGAAGGTCAACAACTACATTTCCATTCACAAACCTCTGGCCCCTGACCCACAAGGGACCCCCATTCAGTAAGACCAAACTATGTTGTTGCTATGCTTCAATCCTCCATCACACTTCCTATGTGACCAATCAGAATGAGCCACACCATCATTTTGTAATCATAGTTTGGTCTAAACTGCACAGTCCTAAGTGAAGGGGAAGGTATATTAGTAAAAGATATAATCCAATTAAATTGATTGAATCTTTGTGATATTGATTGTACAAAGTATGACTTGCAGCAGAACACCACTAGAGGGCAGTGCTAGTTAACTACATCACTTGGCTTCAATACTATGTTTATGAAGATGTACAAAAATATAGATTCTTTATTATTTTTTTTTTTTTTAATTTTTAGATTTTGTTTTTCTTTTCAGACTAATCATTCATAAGAAAAAATCAGGCAGCAAAGAATGTTGCTCCGTGGCTGTTTTTTTTATACAACTACACAATCGTATAATATCATTACACAGCTCTATAAAAAATAGCACTAAAGTGGAGATATCTGGTTTGTTTCAAAGCCATTTCTTTCTCAAGAAGCCCCTAGATGTTGTATGAACAGGGAATGCAGTTACAGGCCAATATTAATATGTCCAGCTTAAACAGACAGAAGCAAATCAATGGTGGGAGATGGATAAGAACAACTCGAGCATGGCAAAGAAACCCACAGTACTTTTAGGCTACTGGCCTGCAAAGTCACCCCCCGCGATAGATCTCTGCTACTGTGGGCAACTAACCGCTCCGAAATTCTTTTCCATCAGCAACAATAGGAGTCGCCATTGGAAAGGCCTACGCATCGCTTCAGCTATCCAAAGTTGTGCAACGTTTCCTCCTGCAGGCAACTTTGCGCAACTTCAGAAAACCGAAGCAATATGTTGGCCTTTCCGTCAACAATGACTATGGTTGGAAAGGCATTTCAGAGCGGTTAGTTGCCCCACGGTAGCAGAGAGCTATTGCTCGCTCCATGGGACATCAGCCTTAAACTGAAATGCTGAAGCGCAGGAGGATGTTTGGACACAAAAGCTCTAATAAATTGCGACAATGTTCGCGCTCCATTGCGTCCATTTTCCAACACCTGCACTAGCAGGTGCTTTGTAAATTACCTCACAGCTAGAACTAGGGGTAGGCAGGAGAGGCATGTAGCTAGGGTGCAATGGTGGGGGGCACTGGGACCCTAGGTGGTGATGAATTCATCCAATATGGAGTAAGACTGGGGGGCGAGAGTCAAACATTAGTTCTTCAAGCATTTGTCCAGTGTGTTGAAAGGACTTGGGGGGGGGGGGGTTGGTTTGGGTGGTGTCACAGGCAGTTTGGGGCACTGGTTCAAGTAGCATTGTGTTGGGGCCTGGCTCTGGTCTCTACAGACAGAATAGCTACTCCGGCAAGGAATGTGGAGCAAATCTTGGTATATTTTATTATGGCCTATCCCATTAGCAGTTCTTGCATACGTGCTACCGTGAACACAATGGAATGGGTAGGTCTTTGCTTTGACAACAGATACAAGATGGCTGAACGTACCAGAGATGCATTTAAAAAACCAGCAAAGCAAAACTGCATTGCTGAAAAAAAAAAAAACCTCTGCCCACATACAGGATAGAAGTGTAACTGCTTTGCCAAAGCATGTGATCCTTTAATGTGCCAGGCAGCTGAAGGGGAAAAAATGTTCACGGACAATGACAGCCGGGCTTATATTTACATATGCAGATTAGGGTTCCAACACTTGGAATTGGTATTTTGCCTGAATTTCCAAAATAATGTATTCCCTTCATTGCAAATGACTTATGGCTTAGGCGCTGTGCCTGAAACACACTGCATTCATGTGGTGGCTGCTGCTGCCCGCTGATCCCAGTGTGTTTATAATGGTGAGCAGAAAGCAGACACTGCCTGGATACAGGTACTGACATCATACGCAGTTTCAGCTATTTTTACTGAGGAGTCTGATGCAGATACCCACAAACTAAAATATAATAATAAAAGCAATGGGCCCTGAGCGCATGTAACGCCATGCACAGACGGATACCGCTACATCTCAGTGCTTCATTAGAGAAGAGGGAAAGGATGAGACTTTGCGGCAGAAGCCAGCGCTGCTTACGGCTGGTTGCAAGTTCTAATAACCCAAATTTGTCCTGGAAAAAATATCAGTTCAGAAGGACCACACAGGGCTGAGCACACAAGCAGCAAAAGGCAACGGGTTTAGAAGATCAGGAAAAGATAACTTTCAGGTTTGTGCCCTTCGTTCCCATCAAAGTGAAGAATTATAACCGCCTGTTCCATCGATGCCCACTCAGACGGCATAGATCAACAGAATTAGGCACGACTGCCAGGGATTCCTTTCCCCATCGTCAAAAGGCGCAGATCACTTAACTGCACTGCAGGCACTGGCCCCCATATGTAATGAAAGGCACTGACCCCCATATGTAATGAAAGGCACTGACCCCCATATGTAATCACAAGCACTGACCCCCATATGTAACCACAGGCACTGACCCCCATATGTAACCACAGGCACTGACCCCCATATGTAACCACAGGCACTGACCCCCATATGTAACCAAAGGCACTGACCCCCATATGTAACCAAAGGCACTGACCCCCATATGTAACCACAGGCACTGACCCCCATATGTAACCACAGGCACTGACCCCCATATGTAACCACAGGCACTGACCCCCATATGTAACCACAGGCACTGACCCCCATATGTAACCACAGGCACTGACCCCCATATGTAACCACAGGCACTGACCCCCATATGTAACCAAAGGCACTGACCCCCATATGTAATGAAAGGCACTGACCCCCATATGTAATGAAAGGCACACTGACCCCCATATGTAATCACAGGCACTGACCCCCATATGTAATGAAAGGCACTGACCCCCATATGTAATGAAAGGCACACTGACCCCCATATGTAATGAAAGGCACTGACCCCCATATGTAATGAAAGGCACTGACCCCCATATGTAATGAAAGGCACTGACCCCCATATGTAATCACAAGCACTGACCCCCATATGTAATCACAAGCACTGACCCCCATATGTAATCACAAGCACTGACCCCCATATGTAATCACAAGCACTGACCCCCATATGTAATCACAAGCACTGACCCCCATATGTAATCACAAGCACTGACCCCCATATGTAACCACAGGCACTGACCCCCATATGTAACCAAAGGCACTGACCCCCATATGTAACCAAAGGCACTGACCCCCATATGTAATCACAGGCACTGACCCCCATATGTAATCACAGGCACTGACCCCCATATGTAATGAAAGGCACTGACCCCCATATGTAATCACAAGCACTGACCCCCATATGTAATCCCAGGCACTGACCCCCATATGTAACCAAAGGCACTGACCCCCATATGTAAGCACAGGCACTGACCCCCATATGTAACCAAAGGCACTGACCCCCATATGTAACCAAAGGCACTGACCCCCATATGTAACCAAAGGCACTGACCCCCATATGTAACCAAAGGCACTGACCCCCATATGTAACCAAAGGCACTGACCCCCATATGTAACCAAAGGCACTGACCCCCATATGTAACCAAAGGCACTGACCCCCATATGTAACCAAAGGCACTGACCCCCATATGTAACCAAAGGCACTGACCCCCATATGTAACCAAAGGCACTGACCCCCATATGTAATCACAGGCACTGACCCCCATATGTAACCAAAGGCACTATGTCTGCCCAGGTGCAACCAATAAGATGTTTACTTTTAAACAGGTGACCATTCAATGCTGTTTGCCTATTGGTTGCCATAGGTTACTGCGAAAACCCCATGAGCATTTTACAACATTTACACACAGTAAGTAGGGCTGCCACCTCACCCCTTTAATACTTTAATCACATATTAAATGCAAATCCTGCATGGCTAGTTAATTAATAAGATGCATGCTGCATGGCAGCTCTTAAATCAGTTCAGTCTGCAGCATTAATTGCTATTTAGCCATGCCAGTATTAAAGGGGTGAGGTTTTATCCAGACCCCACTGGGGGTCATTAGTTTGAGAAATGTTGCCAGTGTAACATTATTCTCCTGCAGACTGGACATGGGCCTCCAAGGGATGCTCAATGGCCGTGGGGAAAATACTTTTGGTATTCAGGACACACAACAGGGGAAGAAGGCACATTTTTTCCCCTTTAAATGACTGCTGTGTGAAAGGCTACATTGTCAGATTCCCAAACAGTTCTGCAAAAGTTTCCATTTCTTGCAAGAACTTGACATATTTGGCAGATTATTTGCTGCTTTTCAGCAGGCTAATAGAACAATTTCTTTCTGCGCGCCTCAGTACATAAACAATCAGTAAGAGAGGAGACTGTTCCAATGTGTATATTACAGCAAGCCCTTTCAAACAGCAGTTACACGGGCTAATAATCTGCCTTCCTTTGTAAATAGCAGCACAGTAAGGGTCTTAGGAGATTTATGTACTTTTGCCTTCACCAATATTACCAGAAAACATTTATGAATAGTCAACAGTTAAAAATCCCCTTCATTTGTCCCTGTAGGCCGCCATGATGGTGCTGCTGTCCCACCCACTTCTTGAATCTACCAATGATGTGCCCAGGAGTAGAAAATCATTCCATAACCATTATCCTAAAGTTCTGCTACCACCAGGTGCCTTGTTCTACGATCTGCTCAGAATATTCTGACAGTGTCCATGTTCCAAATCTAATTTCTAGAAGAAATGGGCTTCTGTTTTATATAGCATTAATGAAAACATCCCAAGCTGTTTCATAACACAAACAATACCAGAAGTCAAATGTTTCTGAAGGGCCCTCCATAATAGGAACATGTCTGACTTCTTAAAGCAGGTTATAATTGGTTTATATGAAAAAGGGAGCCGCAATATGCAGCCATTCTATATTTATTAGTGGTCATATCTACCTCATTTATTATAAGCTATATCTACCCTATTTATCGGTGGCTATATCTACCCTATTGGTGGCCACATCTACCCTATTTATTGAAAGCTATATCTACCCTATTTATCGGTGGCTATATCAACCATATTGGTGGCCATATCTACCCTATTGGTGGCCATATCTACCCTATTTATTGAAAGCTATATCTACCCTATTTATCGGTGGCTATATCTACCCTATTGGTGGCCATATCTACCCTATTTATCAGTGGCTATATCTACCCTATTGGTGGCCATATATACCCTATTTAGCAGTGGCTATATCTACCCAATTTATCGGTGGCTATATATAAATTATTGGTGGCCATATATACCCTATTTATTGGTGGCCATATCTACCCTGTTTATCGGTGGTCATATCTACGTTATTTATTGGTAACCATATCTACCCTATTTATTAGCGGTCATATCTACCCTATTTATTGGTGGACATAACTACCACTACACAACTAACAAATTATATGTTTGAAATCACTGCGCATGATACTTGCCATTGATTGGCTAGTCTGTCACAATGTAATTATGGTTTCTTTTGGCCCTTATAAGAAATTCTTAGTTTAATTAGGTGTATTTTGCATTCATTTAAACAATGCCTCATTCACACACAAAAAAGGATTCTGCATTATGTGGGTTGCGCATGTTTAGCATTGGGTGGATAATCATTTGGGCCGGCTAATCACAATAGCTGGTACTTGCTTCAGACAAAGCAACCCAAATATAACCAACTCGACAAACACAAATGTTATCTTTTCTTAATCCAACATCAAATTAGCCAGTTGCCTACCCTGAAAAGGCAAATGGTTGTGAGGGATCTGCTCAGAGCTTGGTACTACTCTGCTGCCAAGCTGAGAGGGGAAAAAACATAATAAAACATATCTAATCAGAAATGCAACTCCATTTGAACATGGTCCAGCGCGCATTATACGTACGTGCAACCCAACAACACAAAAGATACGGCAAATTAAAGCACAATAAAAGCCAGGAAGGACTGTACTTAAGTGCAACAATTGCAAGTTATGGCTTAAAGATTATCAAAAGGCGCTTGGAGCGTTGATTTTATTGAGCCAGTCAGTCATCCTACAGCCTCAATATAGAGCACTAAAGTGCTTTAATGATCATTTCTTCAAAACCCAGCCCGGACACAACCTAATTACTGCGAGCAGCTTACCGATTCAGATTTTATTTTACTTATAAATATGGCTCCTTATCATACGCTCAGGCTTTTAGCCTTTTTTTCCACCTATCATGAACACATGGATAGGCTCAAAGAGCACATTAGATTGTATGGAAAATTGTAATGGCTATGAAATTTATTACACTCAGATCAATGGTCAGGCCATTCATAGAACCAAAGTTCCAACCTTGCAATTAACTGCTATTCACAGGTGAAAAATAAAATGAAAATAATAGGGGAACGAAATGTAGTTGGAAAAATCTAAGTTGCATAATGTATTCAGCCACCACATGCAAGTTCTTGAACAATCAGCCGATACAATTTGGGCGAGGTTGCAGATAGTAGAGGTGGGAAGACTCATCCCGTTTCCGGGTCATGTGTTTACCCCTTTAATGTATAGATATTTAGTCTTATTTTCAAAGGTAAAAATGAACCCTGTGGTTCCCTTTACCCAGACATAGTCAGCCAATAGAAAAAGGACAGATGGCATTGGCCATATAGGTGATGAGTTTTATTCTTTTCAACTTTATTGGTGAATAATCCTGCGTGTGCCTTTGATTAGTTAGCTCAGATGTCTTAATTGTGGGTGTCTAGCCGACAACCAACCCATAACATAAATATACTTGGTTATTAAAAAAAAAAATTAATAATACTTAGAGGCATTCAATATTGAAAATAGTGTGGCCCTTGTGATGTACAGAACACACGGAGATCCTCCTCAAGTTATTAGCAGCTTTTACACATTGCTTATACGATGAGCAACATCACAAGACTGAACACTGATTATTCTGGCATGATGGGTCCCTTGTTGCGAGGAATCCCCTGCCTATATCAGCTCACAGTCAAAGTTTATGGTTGCCTCAGTCACAAGATGATATGACTGTGCCAAGGCCACCAGATAAAGATTCATTATCAGTCAATTGAGCTTCTTCTCCTGCCGTCTATAAACTGATTCAAAAGATAAACTTTAATACCTGTAATAGGATTGTTAGGGCCTCTTAAGGTGGCCATACAGGGGCCGATTGTAGGGGCAGGAACGACGGGCATGCCCGACCGATATCTGGGCAGATATCGTTCGGGCAGGTTGATGCGGCCCCTGAACCGACTGCACCCATTGCTCCCGTTATAATTCCGTTATACGGCCCGTGTATGGCCACCTTAAGAGGCCCTAACAATCCCATTACAGGTATTAAAGTTTATCTTTTGAATCAGTTTATAGATGGCAGGAGAAGAAGCTCAATTGACTGCATTCAGGATGACTTTGATTCAGTTACTGATAATGACCCTTTATCTGGTGGCCTTGGCACAGTCATATCATCTTGTGAATTATATCAGCCAGGGCCAAATGACCAAATTAGCCTACATTTGCCCGATATCACCCACCCGTAGGTGGGGATATTGGGAGAAGATCCGCTCAGACCGGACCTTAACGTGTATGGGCACCTTTAAAGAGGGAATTCAGTGGTTTTTATCATCTTCCACCAGTGACATCTTCGACCACCTACTAGTAATGTTCAGGCTACGAAAAACTCAACCCACACCTAACACTAACCTGCAAAATGTTGCCATTGTAAAACCTACAACCAACCCCTAGCTGTGTCCTTCCACCCTGTACGCTACTTCTACAGACGCTTTAAGATTTAAGACATTGAAATTTTGGGAGCAAAGGAAGAGTGCACTTCCCCAGTCTGACCCACACCGACCCATTGGTCGTCCAAATATCAACTCTAACCCGCCTGACCTGAGGGTAAACCCGCACATCACTACCACCTTAGTTAACTGTCAATCTTTTCAAATCTTGCCAATATCACTTCTTAATATTTTTGAAGGGGCACAAAGCTATGTAACCAGACACAGTGACTTTATTCATTTTAAACCCCCTAAAAAACATTAGGGTAATTCAGTTGCATTCAATGACAATTAATTGAACAAAATAATAATTAAAAAAACAAAAGTGAGATCAAGTGTAAAGTTCTTACCTCTCCAGCCATTTCCACTGTAGGAATCGTGAAAAGTACATACTGTCTTGAAAATCCCCAAATGGCGTTCCACTCAAGTAATCATGTACAACTCTGCAAATAAACAACATATTGTATATGTTATCTTCTAAATAAATGTTTAGCTAGTAAGAATTCTCATACTCTCAGCAACTGGAGTGTTTATTTCTTTTTTTATACCGTTAAATAGACATTTATTTACATGCAAAAATGCACATTAAAATGTTCTGGTATTTATATAGGGCCAACACATTTCTTTAGCACTTTATACAAACAGTATGATTATACATCAGTCACATCAGTCCTTGCCCTAGCAAAGCTTACAGTCTATATAACATTCACACACTAGGGCCAATTTATTATTAAGAAACTTTAAATTGCCTGTATGTTTTTGGAGTATAGAAGAAAAACTACAGTCATGGGGCAAAAATACCAACTCCTTACAGGTAGTGCCCTGGCTGGAATTGAACGGAGGACCCCAGTGCTGCAAGGCAGCAACGCTACCCAATGGGGGACACAGGGACATGATTCCTTAGATTCAGAGGAATCCATTATGGTCTGATTCGGACTCACACTAACCATTTGATTAGGTGGGAAACATCATTCAACTGAGGGAAGGGATAAATGGTTCTTTCTGCCTTGTTCCAGGTTAAGGCCCTGGCAGAGTAGAAGATTAGTAGCCCACGATAAATCCATGCTACTGTGGGCAATGAATCACCTTTAAATGCTTTCCTACCCCCAATAATGTCATTGGCCAGTGGGGAAACAAACAAGCTGCTTCAGTTTTCCAAATTAGTCCAAAGTTGCCTCTGAAGGAAACCTTAGGCTAATGAGAAACCCAATGTTTCCCCACCAGCAATTTACATCATTGCCAGTGGAAAAGAAATTTCAAGAGATTAGTTGCCTGAGATAAAGCAGATTTACCGAGAGTGACTAATCTGCACCAGTGCTGTTGGATTTTGGGACCTGTAATTTCTGGTGGGTTACTTTCTGCAGTACATTGGGTAGGGAAGTATAGGGCTAAGGACAGACAGAAGGCATGGTCTCAACCATAAAACTGATAGACACAGAACTAACTAGACAAAGCTGGGAGCAGTTTCTATTCCTTAGCCTAAAACTCTAGAATAAATTCAATTCTATAACATCTTGGTGAAGAAAAATCCACTCTCTCCTTGTAATGAGAAACCTAAGAGGGACCTACATAGATGGACTGGTGAAACGAAGGGTGGCCAGAAGGCCATTTGGTCTGAGAGAATGATTTCTTACAGCTTGATAAAGCCTGGCAACCTTATCTCTAGATGTTTTGCATGAGCTCAGGGTAAATTCAACGGCTCTTCTAGGTTCCCCCAGCTGGGTTTGTGTAATCCAAAGTAAAGCCTCAAACAAATGTTACGAGGAACTTTGAAAAAAAGTTGGATGTCATTTCATTTAATATAGAGGTGTGTTTGTTTTCCTTGACACTGTTCCGAGTGAAGTTGGCACTAGTCAGCACTATTTGATCTGTAAACAATCATCTCATTACTACAGCTTGTTCTTGCCCTGTTATCATTCAGATGCCCCGAGAGGCTGGTTTTATCCAACTCACCTCAGGTTTGGTAACAGACAACATGTTATTACAACCCACATATTAAAAAATACAAAATGCTAAGCTAAAGATCTTGTAATGGGAAGACAGGACATTGACAAGATATATTCATACCCATTAAGTGAAGACAAGATGACTATGCAGAATTAGAAGTACTATTTTACCACTGAAAACCCGACTAGATCAATGGCATCCTATCTAGTTTCCTCTCAAGGCAACTTCGGGCAACTTCCGGAAATCATAGCGAAGCGTATGTCATCCATTGCCGGGAGATTAGTTGCCCGCAGCAACAAAGATTTGCCTCAGGGAGACTAATCTCCCCGTCTGCCGCTGCCCTTAGGGTTTCCAAAACATCAGATAGACAACACGTTGATTAATATCTGACCAATCATATATATACAGATATACGGTATGGCCACCTTTCTATTCTTTTATTCGTGTGGGCCGGCAGCCATAACAGTTGTATCTTATACACAGCCTCCGTATAAGTGGGGTTGCGATAACAACTACAATAAATTTGGTGATTGCAGTTTCCACTATATTAATGGGAATCTAAACCCAAGAATTAAATTGATGTAAACCTACTTAGGGTGCATCTGTGAGTACTTTTGCAATTTACATTCATTCTCAATTTTTAGTGGTTTATCTGAGATATTTGCATTTTTAGATTGCTAATACAGGTATCGGACCCCCCTTATCCGAAAAACCCATTATCTGGAAAGTTCCGAATTACGGGAAGGCCATCATCCATAGAATTCATTTTAATCAAATAATTCACATTTTTAAAAATTATTTCCTTTTTCTCTGTAATAATATAACGGAATCTTGTACTTGATCCCAACTAAGATATAATTACCCCTTATTGGGGGCAGAACAGCCCTATTGGGTTTATTTAATGGTTAAATGATTCCCTTTTCTCTGTAATAATAAAACAGTATCTGTACTTGATCCCAACTAAGATATAATTACCCCTTATTGGGGGCAGAACAGCCCTATTGGGTTTATTTCATGGTTAAATGATTCCCTTTTCTCTGTAATAATAAAACAGTACCTGTACTTGATCCCAACTAAGATATAATTACCCCTTATTGGGGCAGAACAGCCCTATTGGGTTTATTTAATGGTTAAATGATTCCCTTTTCTCTGTAATAATAAAACAGTACCTGTACTTGATCCCAACTAAGATATAATTACCCCTTATTGGGGCAGAACAGCCCTATTGGGTTTATTTAATGGTTAAATGATTCCCTTTTCTCTGTAATAATAAAACAGTACCTGTACTTGATCCCAACTAAGATATAATTACCCCTTATTGGGTTTGAAAAGTTTACACCATCATTTTTTGGGGTTTAGAACCCCTTTAAGTTTCCTTTCATCAATGTAGTTGTGCAAAGTGTAGCATTTGATATTCACAGCACCCTTAAGCTCAGATTGCTGAAATATCCAACCTTATTCCTACTATAGAGCCCCTGCCCTCCTCTACGCTCACAGGACAGTAACATATGTTATGCAGGATGTATGTATATCATTATTAACATAGAACTACTGTGTACACAGCGCTTACATTTTTACAATACAGTAATAGTACAAACACGGCAATAAAATGAGAATAAATATACACAGTAACAAAAATAAATATACACAGCGAGATAGATTAAGTGGCACATGTTAAGAGAAAAACATGAGTAAAGGTGGCCATATTTGGGCAGATTTCAGCTGCCGTTCGGGTCCTTCAGAGCGATTCTGCAGCATATCTGCCTGAGTATAGGCACCCCCAACAGGCCTACCCAACCGATATCTGGCCAACAATTGGGCAGATCACGATCGGGCAGGTTTGATTTTCCTTGAAATCGGGGACTGCATTGGCTCGTTGATGCAGTCCTCGTCCCGACGGCATCTCTGTCCTCTGTTGTAATTTGATTGTTTGGCCCTAGGGTAAACGATTGAATTAGCCCAAAGGTGGGCATATTGGGAGAAGATCTGCCAAACGAGTGAATCTTAAGGTGCCCATACACCTTAAGATCCGCTCACATGCCGCCAAGCGAGCGGATATTCTCCCGTAGGTGGGGGATATCGGGAGAATCAAGGTTAATTCAATCATTTGGCCCTGGGGCCAAACAATCAAATTATAATGACGGGCATAGGCAAAGTCGGTCCGCATCAACGAGCCGATGTGGCCCCCGATCCGACTAGATTTTCTAACCTGCCCGATCGAGATATGGACAATTTCAGGCCAGATATCGGTCGGGCAGGCCCACCGGTAGTGCCCATACACGGGGCAGTTAGCTGCCCAATCAGTCTAAGGGACCCATATCGGCAGCTAGAATTGGCCCGTGTATGGGGACCTTTACTGTGTATGGCCACCATTAGGCATTGAGCTTGAAATCTAAGTATAATAAGTCTATAAAATTAATTGAATTAATGAAGTCATACCCCCATAAAACTATTTGAGCATCTAGAACAAAAACGGCCAGAAATTGTATCTGTGCTAAAGGACAACTTAAGCCAATTAAAAGATCTGTCTATGCTGTATTTAATATACTGAACTAACAGTACAAGGTTCATCAACGCTATCTTTAATGATCCAGGCCTTCAAAGGGGAACTCCACCCAAACACAACTTTAGCTTTTTGAAAAGTAAACATAATTTCAAGCAACTTAGCAATATACATCAATTAAAAAATATTCAGCCTTTTCATGATTTTTAATGTAATAATATGGTTTGGAACAGTTCCCTAAGCCCCGCCCCCTGTTCCCCTGCTGATCTGGCTGGCTACTTTGTGACTCAAATAAAATGTAACAGTAGTCAACTGCCCCCATCCTGCCTTCAGCCTGTATCCTCCCAATCCCACAATTCCCTGCACATGTGATGTCAATAAGGAAAGGAACATCGCAGTGCAATGCATTGTGGGTTATGTAGTTCCTGCATGCTGTCTGTAAAGCCGGCCATACACGCACTGATATTCGGTGCGTGTATGGAGGCTCGATGAGACGACCAATATCGCAAAGGCTGCAGATATCGGTCGTCTCATTGATCGGGTAGGTTAAAGGATTTTGATTGGGCGCTGTTTAAGGCGCCCAAGCAAAATCTACGTTTAGGGCTGAATCGGCAGGTGGAGGTAGAATTTCTATTGTTTCTACCTCCGTATCTGACATTTCAATCAATGGGGGGTGGACCATATGGTTGCACGAAAGATCGTTATTGCTGTGTGTATGGCCACCTTAAGCTGTGGAGAAGTTGTTACAATTTGTAATCAATATTTTTGTCCCTCCTCCCCTGCCAGGATGCAGAAAGAGAAGAACTGTTTTGCAGCTGGATTTCAGCATATATGGTCGCTATTGGGGCAATCTTTAGAGCCACAGATTTACACTCCTATGGTGGCACTGGGTTGGTAAAGAAGCCCAACATTTAAGATGTTCAATTTCTATCCTAATTCCTTGGTGAACTCTCTATTCTCTATTAATACAGATCCAAATGGGTCTGCAGTTTTTTGGCATACCAGCTATGAATGTGAAAAGAGCATATACGAACAATATGAAAAGCAGTTGCCCTTTAACTTCATGTCTACGTCAAAGAGGGAGGCTTTATGTACACTGAAGCGGCTGGGTGTGAAACCTATGGATCGATTTAGCCACCTACGAAGCGAGTCTCCCACGAAGAGCGGAAACAAAATGCCCAGCTAAAGGTCAATCACACGTGCATTCCATTCATTGCAGGGGGATAAATATGTAATCAGGTCTGGTCTAGATTCCAGATAAACATGCCACTGGCTAATTATTCATCCAGGAGGATCATATGGAGAACACTATATTCCAATCTTTACATAGAGGAACAACATTTCTGTTCATATACTTATATGTCCGATACAAAAAAAGCTTACAAAATCTAAGCAATGTTAGTGATAATGAACTATAACTACTATTTCTTAATATGGAATTGCATTTGTGTAACTGTAGCAAGGTCACAAAATAGGGAACACGTGACATTAACCCAATTTCCACTTGCCAATGTGTGGACGGTGGCACCCACAGTCCCTGAGTTTGTGATTAGTCGATATGCCGCTAGGCACTGGTTACCAAGGTTTAATGGGCTGGAAATATCAGGACCTGAGGGGCTCCCAACAGGCACAACATTGGTTGGGGAGATCAAATGTTATTTTTAATTTTCCTTGAGATCTTTAGACAGTGTACTATCCCTTACTATCACTAGTGGGTTCTGGACAAAGATAGCACAAAAACAGATGATTATATAAAATTGATTCTGATGATTATATAAAAGCACTTGACCTGCTTCCTTCTAATGTTTGGGCCTAGTAGACAAGCTCCTCCGAGTCACTGAGCTTTACGTAGCAGAACAAGGGCAGACAACTCTGGGCCTGATGAGGAAGGACTTATTGTTGCTGGCCAGCTTCGCCCAAGCTGTGCCTCTTTTCTGCAGAACCTGCTAAAGCCATTTTTGCCTGTCTCTTTGCATTCTCATGTTCCTCCAGGTTTCGACCTTATCTGTCTGATGATATTAGCCACCAACCGGGGCCTGAGTGGCCTAGATACAAAATCTAATCTGTACTACCCGACCTCTGGCCTTTATTCCTAATACACTGTCAGCTCTCCACTTTCTTACTGTTCGGCCAACCTCTGGTTTGCTGGTTCTGACATTGCCTGTCCAATACATGGACATTAGCCTATAACCCTGACCCCCTTGGCCTGCATACAGACTCTCAAGTTTGCCGAATAATAGATTAGGTTAAGAAAGGGAATCTAAAAGTCATATCCCACTGATAGGTCCCAAATTAACATATGAATAAACAGCAGAAATTTCGGAGGAATAAAAGCAACTATTGGCTCAAATTAAACAAATCAACAAAAAATAAACATATAAAACATACTATACCAAACAATGGATAGATGCATCCCAGTGCCTCATGGTACCCACTCTCCTAACGCGTTTCGCACCATGTGGTGCTTCATCAGAGGAGGTCTGTGAAATGCGTTAGGAGAGTGGGTACTATGAGGCACTGGGATGCACCTATCCATTGTTTGGTATAGTATGTTTTATATGTTTGTTTTTTGTTGATTTGTTTAATTTGAGCCAATAAATGTTGTTGCTTTTATTCTACTGAAATTTCTGCTGTTTAGACTCTAAAGTTTGACAGCTGGCCTGAATATTGACTAAGTCCTTTCTCTTTCATGTGCCTGCCTCTAGTTTCCTAGTCCTCAACTGCCTCAGCCAGTTACCAAATATGAGCAGGATCTCCTGATGTGCAACCACTGGAAGCCTAGGGCCCCAAGACAGTGACAGGGAATACTTGCACTTGCACAGCCCTTAGTCTTCCGAAAAGGACAACAATGGCGGTGGGCTCTATTCTGCGCTTTTGTACCAGAGCCTGACAGTGTGTCCTGCTGGCAGCCTTGCCAAAAATCTGGAGCAAAGGCTATTGTAGGCATCACTGTGCATCTCGTTGGCTACAAGCCCATGGGCATTTTGACCCACGTGCCTTTCTGGGCGTAGCTGCAGACAAGTTTTATACTTAGAATGAAAAATGGATCCTGGGCCACAGCACAAACATGGTATCTTCCTTTGAAACACTCTGTTGCTGCATTCTGTTCCTCCCCGCGGGGATCACCAGGGAATCTCTGTGTGTGTGAGTGCTTTATAGCTCTCCACGTCCTAAACATAGTTAAATAAAACTGTACCGTCTAGACACAGTAGCCACACTTCTCTACCACAAAAGCATGTACACAAAATAAGCGAAAAGGTGTTGGGTATGAAAATTATGTTTTCAAACTGAAGTTGCAAACCACATTCCTTGGGATTACTTTAAAGAGCTCTCCCTAAAGGGCACATAACTCTATTCCCCTTAATACTGTGAAAAGATACCAGGGATGACAGGGAATGCGTCATAAAATGAGCAGCGTGCACAACCACGGAAGGTTGAAAGATTAATCCTGCTGCTCAATATTCCACCCCCATGGACCTAAGTGGAACATTCAGTCAGAGGGTATGTATATTTATTGCTTAGCCATGGTCTATAGAAAGCATACCAGAAGAGCAGATGTTATGAATTCCAAAAAAGTCATTAAATATTCCTCAAAACAAATAAACGTGCCAGATATGAAGTACTGGCTCCACGGTTGTTTTTTTTCTTTTTATAACTAGATACTGTAAGAAAGATTTCAATAAAGGGTAAATAAATCTGGACCTCAATTATCAAGGTGCCTTGTTGTGGCAAGCTGAAAACACCAAAGAGAAAATATTTGTATCTTCTAGTTTTAGATCCTGAAGAAGGGCAAACAGTATGTCTTAAGGTGCCCATACACATTGGCGAGGTCGCTAAGCAAGCGGATCTTCATCTGATATCCCCACCTACGGGTGGGCAATATCGGGGAAAATGTAGGTTAATTCAATCGTTTGGCAATGGGGCAGTCAGTTTGGGGACTGCATCAACGAGCCGATGTGGTCCCCGATCCGACTACATGTTTTAACCTGCCCGATCAATATTTGGCCAATTTCAGGCCAGATATTGTTAGGGCATGCCCCTCGTTTCTGCCCTTACAAGGGCCAATAAGCTGCCGAATTGGTCCAAGGGACCGATATCGACAGCTGCAATCGGCCCGTGTATGGCCACCTTTAGTCTTCAATTAGAACAGGGAGCCCCAATCTTTTTTACTCCTGAGCCACACTCAGATGAAAAAAAGTGCTGGTGAGCCACACAAGCACGAGGATGCAAGATAAGGACTGTGATTGGCTATTCGGTAGCCCCATGTGCAGGGAGGCTCTGCTTAGAGTAAAACTGTGTGTCTGGTCCTCCAAAACTTGCCCCCAAGCCAGAGATGTAAAAATGGCACCTACTTTGAGGCCACTGGGAGCAACACCAAAGGTGTTGTGAGCCACGGGTTGGGGATCACTGAATTAAAATCAGAAGGGGAAAGAACTCAGCAAAACAGCAGCCAGACCAGTCCCTGGATCATCTTGTACTATATAGGTATTCATACAGGGGTGGAAGCAGGGGTATAAGTTGCTTCATAGAGAGACATCTACAACTTCCTTACTGTAAAAAATACCCTAAAATGTAACCAGTGCTTCAATCTCACCATGTGGCCCTACTGCTTATTTGGGTTGAACTGAAAGCCTTATCATGCTGCTTGGACCAGACATCAAGGCACTTAAAACTATGGAAGTTGGCCAAATGGGGACAGGTAAGGGAAAGCTGACCACAGGTCAAGATAGTTAACTTTTTGCATAGATCCCACACTGGATCTGAGCAATCAGCCAAGCTGGGCCTAAATCATGCACTCAGAACTGAAAGTCTGATTGACTGATGAACTTTCTCAGAAATGAAGGGGGGGTGGAATTACTGGCTATAGAAATACCAGAGGCTGCATCTCTCCAATAATGCCTGTGTAAACTGAGGGGCCATGTTTCAAATCACCAGATAAGGGTTATCCACATACAAGAGTCATTAATACTCTGTAAAATATAAATTGAGTTTAGTGATGTCGTAACTGGCGCAGTTTGTATCACATGATTTACTAAAACTGAAATGTGTATTATATAATAATAATAATAATAATAATGTACCCACTGTTGTTAAATACTAAAGTTCCATGACCTGTCCATACCCCAATATACACATGCATATCTACACAAAATCCAAAAAGGGAAAAGAAATTATCTGCAAAAAAAAGTTAGCCATACACGGGCAGATGTAAGCTGCCAATTTGGGTCCTTCCAACTGATTCAGCAGCCTATCTGCCCGTGTATGGGGCTCTTCGACGGACCTACCCGACCAATATCTGTCTGATAATCGGACAGGTTTAATTTTCCCCTTGAATTCGAGAACCACAACAGCTCATTGATATGGTCCTCTCTCAGATGGCTTGTGTTCCCATCGCTGTAATGTAATCATTTGGCCCTAGTGCCAAACCATCAAAACAAATAGATTTTATAGTGTATGGCCACGGTAAGGGTTTCCATTTGGTTTGGCTAAACAGTAAAGATTCATTAGAGTCCTGCAAAAGTTGCAGAGAGTCTGCCAAATTGAGAAGCCAATCCTGCATTCAATGCATCCCTATCAATAACATGTAAATCTCCCCAAGTACTAATTGCCAGTAGTGCCCATGAGATGCCAGTTAGTGCTGAATAATCAGTTTCCCACTGATGACTGTAAATAGTGAAGTCACAAATCATTTAAGAAAACATTTATTCTTACATGCAGAGAGCATTAGATGAGTTTGTTGGCTGTGTCCGGACACTCAGTATGGTCCAGCCAAACATGCGAAGTCTAACGCAATGGCTTCCGTTACCCACCTAGTGCAGTCTTTGAAAAGTTCTTTGCAGGGGCTTTGCTCCAGCTTCTCCTTACATTCATGAACTGTGTCCTGAGGTATTTCCGGCAAATGGGCTGCAGACTGGGCAGACATGGAACGGAAGGAAAAATGATGAAATCAGATAAGTGGCAGCATGCAGCATGGAAAGAAAACACTATTGTGGCCCTTGCTCTGAGCAGCTGGTCTAATAAGTAGTTATCAGTAATGTTTGGTTTGTTACCACTTTACCTTTAACCGGGCAGAGGAACCTCTACACTTTGCATTAATTGGTAACTATTGTAGTAAATTGAATATGGGCTTCACCTCATGGAAATAAGGAATTTTCTAAATAAAATCATCTAAGAACAATGTACTGCTTTTGACTTATATTTATCAGCCTATGTATGGGGCCCACCGATATCAATTTGGCAAAACCAGTCTGATTATCAAACCCATATGTGCTTTTTTGGCTTCCCTGCCCAGTGCTGGGACAAGAGGTAGGAAAAGAGGCACATCCCTAAGGTGCAACAGCAGGTGGCGCTAGGTACATAACTCTTCTGCCTGCCTACCCTAAAGTCCAGTCCTTCTGTAGCTCCTCACCATCCTGTCTTGTTTCTGCTTCTCCCCTGCACTGCCCATCACTGCTCCTTACTGCTCTAACCCTGCCTCGCTAATTGTGTAGGGTGCAGTAAGCTTTTGGCCCAGCACAGACCTCACCATACAAGCGGATATGGCTGTGTTTGGCTTTGCCTAAACAATGTAATAGTGCTGTCTTTAAAACTAACAGACTCCAACACAAAGCGTTCATGTAGAGAGACAACCTGCTAAGTAGGGGTTAGTGAAGAGTAACTTTGCTTTCAAAAACAGACTCTGACACAAAGAAAAAGATCACTAAGAGGGAAACGGAGAAGAGTGAATCTATTATATCAGAAACTGACTCTAAAACAAAGCCTGTATGTAGAGAGACCTATTGCTGAGAGATGAATGGTGAAGAGTATCTTTGTAATTTCAGAAACTCGCTCTGAGACAAAAATGTGCTTATCCGATAAGTCACTAATACACTCCACTTAATACATATTCAGTCCTAGTAACAATTGTAATAATTACTTTGCTCCCATGCTATTAACCCACTCTAACTTAAAAATGACAAACACAAAAATATAATTTTGCCTAATGAAAGAAAATGTCATTTTGTGCAGATTTCCAATATTCAATCATTACACATTTACAGTTGTTAATGTTATTGCAATTGAAAGCAGCATCTGTCTGTCCCTTTCTGCACTGCTGGTGCGGTCTCTTGAATCAATGTAGCAGAAGGCAGCCTTGCATGCTTTCTTATGGGAGTGTTTATCAGCTGGCTTCTGCTACAGTTTGAAAAGTCAGAAGCACCAGGGCCGAGGAGAGAAAACATATGAATACAGAACCATGTATTTGCTGTAACACTGTTGTCCAACATGAAGAACTGAGTTAATGGCCTTTGTGTTACTACACCCAATGAGTGCATTCATGTTGGTTACTAAGCAGGATTCCAGAGGCCTTCCTTTATATGGAAGATTCAAGAGGCCTTCCTATATTTGAACTGGGATACTTTGTATTACTAACGTGGAAATACTTTGATTTAACTTGTCCACTTGCTTTGCATGTTGGCATTTATGAATGCAAGCAAGAGCTGCCTTGCTGAAGCCTTTACCACTGACCCCAGGAGTGCCACCTAGTGATCAAAATTAAACTACCCTCCTTCTATTGATATATAAAGGGGACTTGTGACATGGCATTCCTCACAGTCTTCCTTGTGTAAATCTTTCTGCCAAACCAAAGATAAAGCAGAGATCGCTTTCATAACCCTGCCAGTCACTCGGTGGGAAAGTGGTGTCCAGGTGACCTCCAAGAGGAAAGCACTGGTCTTACACAAGTCTTGGCGCAAACAGCCCACACCACCTCTTAGGACATTTATCTGCATTTACACAAACCTGTCAATATTTGCATTGCAGAGGTAATCCACCCATTGGCTTTTAAACTGCTGACTATATAAAGATCATATGTCAGGAGCACAATGCGCAAGTGAGAAGGATATATGAAACAACCAGGTTCTAAGAGGAAAATGACTTGTCCCCAGAATTGCAGTTCATTGCAGAAACAGAACATAAGAGCGGTACAAAAGGGAAAGGGACCCTCACAGGTTGTTCTCATCTGATCTAAGCATTTTTATCTTTTCACACTGCTGCAAATTGCTGCAAACTACTAAAGTACCTAATTACCACTGGAAACAGTAAAGAGGGCCCATCCTTAAGGCTTATACAAATATAAGAATTTGAATCCTGTTGCTAAATGCAGATCTACCAACTAGTCATGGAAAGTCAAAGATCCTAGGGTGCTCCTCAAAGCTATGAAGGGGTAAGAATTGGGTTCTATGGGTTTACTGTTAAGTGCCCTCACTTCACCTTTAAAATAAAGCTGCCCATAAATGAGTTAAAATTGACAACATGATCAAGTTGGCAACTTATTAGCCAAAATGAAAAGCCTTATCCTAACGGAGATCGAACTGATCCAATCGAGCCATGGATGTAGTCCTCTCTCAATAAGTCTACCCTAAGGCTACTGGCTAGATTATCTACATATGTCCCTAATTTTTATCATAGCCTGACTCCAATATTCTACATGAGCCCCCCCCCCCATATCTTCTGACAAATGGCAAGTGGATCAGTAGCAGATCGTCTCAATTTGGCTGACCAGTTTGGTGGCTTAATCCGGCAAATGTCCTCTTACTTGGAAACCTTCATAGGATACCCATTACTAAATATAATTGGGTATGTAGCCCCCGGGTTGATGGCCAACCTTCTTTTTTTTTTTCTTGTTGGTAGTAAAATAGTTTATTGGACAAGAGACACCTCCGCATAGTCATCTAACATTGGCTTCCCCCATTTTCATATTTTTTAGATAGTACGTGCAAATACTATGTTACTTCAGTCCAATCATCTCACAGTATGCATAAAAAACTGTTACTCAAAGGAGCAGTCATATTGCAGGCACTTTCGGCATAACAAGAAAGTTACTGGGCCCACGGCAAAATGTTTTCAGGTATCCATAAACTTCAGGAAGAAATCTGAGAATCAGGACCCACATGGCCTACTGTAGTCTTGGGCCTCCAAGAAATGTTTGTATCTGCTGCCCCTATTGTAAGTGTGTATGAATTGCGCCTTGTATTAGATAACATTCCAACAATGGTTGGACCTGGTATTTCATTCATAGCTTTGCCTTTGACTTACATACACTAATAAATATAAAGAATGCCTAGCATCTTAACTGCATTCTGGAAAAGCCAAAAGCCTTTTACAGTTCCTGTCCATGAGCGGCCAAAGGAAGTGACACTGGTTCCCAAATGCAGTTTGGGGCTTATCTGTGCAAGGGATTTTCATTTCCTAAGCACCATGTCCATGTAAGGAGAACTGGAAAGGGGGCTGAAACAATGCATGTCTAAAACAAGGAATATCCTAAATTTACACGTCTAGAAATAAAAGTCAAATTTAACATCCCATGAGAAGAACGGGGGGGGGGGGGGGGGAAATGCCAGCCAGAAAGGAAGGAAGGGAGTAGTGTAAGTTAATGGTTAAAACAAAGGTGGGTGAGTAGTGTGATTGTGCAAACACCAAGCTGGCCTGTTTCATTCAGCAAGTTTATACTTTTGTTCCTGCTTGTTAATTAGTCCAATCAAGCTCTATCTGCCTCCCTCTCTTGGATACTGTAACATAACAAGGAGATGTTGGTTTCTAACAGAGCTGCGCTCGGGACTCAATTAATGAGCTGTCCCCGTGTGACAAACTACGCACATTCACAAACGCATGTATTCTAACATGCCTACACATGAATCCTATATATTACTGGTATTTATACAGCGCCAGGACATTCCTCAGCACACTGCTTAGGGCCAGCAAACATCAAGCACCATTCAGGTAAACTAAGACTGTAAAAGAGGCCCTGCCCACAGGAGCTTGCAATCTAAAGGCTGTGGAAGCAGCAGAGTGCTGATTTACTAACTAAATTGCACTGGTGCACTAATCCATAGCAATAGGCGCCAGGTTTCACTTTTTAACTTATATTAGTCTGATCAAAACTAATGAATTGGTAATTGCAGTGTTGCAATTTATTGCATCTATGTTGGTACGAAAGTTAAAGAAAACAAGAGAAGTTTGTTAGTGCCCATTAAATTCCGATGTCTGTCCTACACGGTTGAACCATTCTGTCTTAAGAAGTCTAACCTTTCTATTCTACACAGTCTAACCACTCTGTCCTATACATTCTAACCTTTCCACAGTCTAACCGTTCTATCCTACACAGTCTAACCGTTCTATCCTACACAGTCTAACCGTTCTATCCTACACAGTCTAACCGTTCTATCCTACACAGTCTAACCGTTCTATCCTACACAGTCTAACCGTTCTATCCTACACAGTCTAACCGTTCTATTCTACACAGTCTAACCGTTCTATTTTACACAGTCTAACCGTTCTATTCTACACAGTCTAACCATTCTAGCCTACACAGTCTAACCTTTCTACAGTCAAACCGTTCTATCCCACACAGTCAAACCGTTCTATCCCACACAGTCTAACCGTTCTATCCCACACAGTCTAACCGTTCTATCCCACACAGTCTAACCGTTCTATCCCACACAGTCTAACCGTTCTATCCCACACAGTCTAACCGTTCTATCCTACACAGTCTAACCGTTCTATTCTACACAGTCTAACCGTTCTATCCTACACAGTCTAACCGTTCTATCCTACACAGTCTAACCGTTCTATTCTACACAGTCTAACCGTTCTATCCTACACAGTCTAACCGTTCTATTCTACACAGTCTAACCGTTCTATTCTACACAGTCTAACCGTTCTATTCTACACAGTCTAACCGTTCTATTTTACACAGTCTAACCGTTCTATTCTACACAGTCTAACCATTCTAGCCTACACAGTCTAACCTTTCTACAGTCAAACCGTTCTATCCCACACAGTCTAACCGTTCTATCCCACACAGTCTAACCGTTCTATCCCACACAGTCTAACCGTTCTATCCCACACAGTCTAACCGCTCTATCCCACACAGTCTAACCGTTCTATCCTACACAGTCTAACCGTTCTATTCTACACAGTCTAACCGTTCTATTTTACACAGTCTAACCGTTCTATTCTACACAGTCTAACCATTCTAGCCTACACAGTCTAACCTTTCTACAGTCAAACCGTTCTATCCCACACAGTCAAACCGTTCTATCCCACACAGTCTAACCGTTCTATCCCACACAGTCTAACCGTTCTATCCCACACAGTCTAACCGTTCTATCCCACACAGTCTAACCGTTCTATCCCACACAGTCTAACCGTTCTATCCTACATCCTGCTTTACTTAAGGTTCACATTACTTAGGCCGTTTTTGGAACTGATTGCAGAGATCTTGCACGTTACTGCTCACATTGTTGATGGAATGAAATTATACACATGTTCCAATCAATCCCCTCTTTCAGATGGAGAGTATCACTCAACAACACGTGTCCCGTGTTTAAAATGTAGTTTCCTTAGTTTGCGCACAGTTTATTTATCCAACCAAACACTGAGGGGAAAAAATGTTTTTTATTAATGTATTCAGGCCTCAAACATTTTGTTATATAATGCCAGGTTGGATTCTTGGAATGCAATGAGCTAATGAAAGAATTCCATAAGCTCAGACCTTGCATCCTAAATCACGTTTCTTTGTTGCAGATCTCTTGCAACTATATATGGTTACTAAAAGGACAAGTTAAACTTAATATCATGATTTAAAGATCCTCCATAGGATCACATCTATAAGCCCTGCATTGTTCACACCTGTATGATCCACATATGTAAGTACCTGTATTGTCCACAACTGCAAGACCATTGCTTACATCTGTAAGGTCCTGTATTGTTTGCACCTGTAAGACCCTGCATTGTTCACATTTGTAAGACCTCAAACTCCAACTGTAGATATCTGCATTGTTCACCTGTTTACACCTCAGACAGACTTGCTGGAGTGGTCATGATCAGCTACTTGCATAGTCATGATGGGTTTCCCTGGCCCCTTCCCTACTCTGCCCATCTTGGTCTTCCCTGCCTGTGTGTGCCATACTCTGCCTGCCCTACCCTGCCTGTGTGTGCCATACTCTGCTTGCCCTACCCTGCCTTTGTGTGCCATACTCTGCCTGCCCTACCCTGCCTTGTGTGCCATACTCTGCCTGCCCTACCCTGCCTTTGTGTGCCATACTCTGCCTGCCCTACCCTGCCTTTGTGTGCCATACTCTGCCTGCCCTACCCTGTCTGTGTGTGCATACTCTGCCTGCCCTATTCTACCTGTGTGTGCCATACTCTGCCTGCCCTATGCTGCCTGTGTGTGCCATACTCTGCCTGCCCTATGCTGCCTGTGTGTGCCATACTCTGCCTGCCCTACCCTGCCTTGTGTGCCATACTCTGCCTGCCCTACCCTGCCTTTGTGTGCCATACTCTGCCTGCCCTACCCTGTCTGTGTGTGCCATACTCTGCCTGCCCTATGCTGCCTGTATGTGCCATACTCTGCCTGCCCTACCCTGCCTTGTGTGCCATACTCTGCCTGCCCTATGCTGCCTGTGTGTGCCATACTCTGCCTGCCCTACCCTGCCTTTGTGTGCCATACTCTGCCTGCCCTATGCTGCTTGTGTGTGCCATACTCTGCCTGCCCTACCCTGCCTGTGTGTGCCATACTCTGCCTGCCATACCCTGTCTGTGTGTGCCATACTCTGCCTGCCATACCCTGCCTGTGTGTGCCATACTCTGCCTTCCCTATGCTGCCTGTGTGTGCCATACTCTGCCTGCCCTACCCTGCCTGTGTGTGCCATACTCTGCCTGCCCTATCCTGCCTGTGTGTGCCATGCTGCCTGCCCTACCCTGTCTGTGTGTGCCATACTCTGCCTGCCCTATGCTGCCTTGTGTGCCATACCCTCCCTGCCCTATGCTGCCTGTGTGTGCCATACTCTGCCTGCCCTATGCTGCCTGTGTGTGCCATACCCTCCCTGCCCTATGCTGCCTGTGTGTGCCATACTCTGCCTGCCCTGTGCTGCCTGTGTGTGCCATACTCTGCCTGCCCTATGCTGCCTTGTGTGCCATACCCTCCCTGCCCTATGCTGCCTGTGTGTGCCATACTATGCTGCCTGTGGGCCTGTGGGAGGTAAACCTGGCTGGGGTTTGTTTTAGGAGTTTGTTTAATTTTGTGATGGGGATTGCTGTGCTACCCACAGGGAAGGATTTAAGGGTATGTCTTACTATGACATATTAAACTTCTTTTACATATGAGTGAAGGGTGATATTCTTGCAGTGAGCACCAATTATTTGGTGGGGGGGGGGGTTGGTGTGCTACCACCATTAATACGGGTATGGTCTTAAAAGCTCTGTGATAATATGGGTGTAGTTTAAAAAAGGGAGTGGTAAAAACTGGCTTCCATTATCGGCCCTCCACAATATAGGCCAGAAAAATTCTGGCCCTCGGTACCACAGAAGTTGGACAGCATTGCTCTATAGTGTTAAAATGTTTATATGCTGTGTCTTCTGTGGGACAGAAGACACAGCAGGAAAAACATCAACATTTTAAATAATCAAGGCACAGCCTGCAGCCATAACGAGTTTATTTGTAGCTGAATATCAGATGGTGGGCTTGACAATTCTACTTTATATAACTATAAACAGTATGATATGAGTTAACGTCAGAAAGTTTTTACTACCATTTACTCCTAAGACAATATTTATGTAAACCTTGGGAAGAAATAAAGAATGTCTCACCCCTTCCACCATATTGTTTCTACCCCTCCTTCAACTACTATGGTTCAAGTAACAGAACAAAAGCTTTTCTGCAACCAATTAAACCCTCAGTGTGAAGGAGAACAGGTCAAGCAAAATGTTCTTAAAATGAACAGAAAAGCATACAACCTACACATACCTACCGCAATCTGCATTTTCTGTGCAATATGTCTTATGGGTAAAATAGTCTGAGCTTTGATTCCACGCCAAACTTTTAAAAACACACTCAAAACTCATTTCCTGTTGCTATTGTACTTGGCCAAGAACATCTGTTTAACATTTCAGAGCATTGGAAGAATGGCTTTCAGAAAATAGGCACAATGTGCTTTCCAAGATGTGAAGGGAACACGGCCATTTAAAGCTACCATTAGCCGCCAGTGGCCATGGTGTAACCTTAGAGCTGCTCCTGGCACCCATGTGCTCTGGAGGCTTAAGCTTTATTGCCTACATTTCTTGGGGAGAGAGGGAACCATGGTGAATGACGTAAAGCTGAAACTGCATTCTAAGCCATTATCAAATTAATCTTTAATATTTACACATTTTAGGGCTGTGGCACCTTGTTTTCACTTCTGACCTGGGTAATCCAGCAATAATTGGTCCTAAAGCCAAGAGTGCATCAGAATATACGTTAGAATCATCCTGTTCCTAGGCCCTGAGGGAAATAAGAGTATATAAAAGAATGGCTTCTCATCCCTAAGGGTGTCATTTGTCTTTGTCAACCAAGGGTCCTTTATGAGAGGCCTGGGAGCTTGATGGTTCTGTGCAGTATCCTAGATGTTCCTAGCCCTGCACTCTTCTGGACAGAATTATCTGATGTTGTTTCTGGGATCTGTTCTGGGTTGTTCTGAGCCTTTTTCCCATCTTAGGAGTCACAGACCTAAATGCTCCTACTAACACTGGCACCACTTTGGCCTTCACTTTTCACATCCTCCCTGGTTCCTGTTTCATACCCATTCTTCTTGATGTGGCTGTCACTTGGCACTACCATTGACTTCTAGTTCTTGTCTACTACCACAATGTCCGTTGATTAGCCAGTGCCTGTCTGTCCTTCTGGATCTAGAAGTCCTACAGGATTGTAGCCCTGCTAATCTCCACAGCTTTCTGTGGAATCTCCCATCTGGACTTAGAAGGGTTTAACCCATATACTGTGCAAATGCAGATGTGCCATTCAGTTCCTGCCCACATCTTACATCCTGCCATTACATGTTGGACTATCTCTGAGCCTTTCTGCACAGTCTACATCTGGAGTCCTAACTAGTGTAGTATATGTTGACTTTTATGGACCTGGTGTGTAGCTTTTGTGCTGCAATCATCAGTTCCTCCAGGCTGTCTGCTGCTAGCTCAGGCATATTTTCAGCAGCTCAACTTTGGGTGCCATCTTACTGATGTACTCCTGGATTCATGTACTCTGGGTTTCACCCAGGACCATGGCTCTGACACTCCCCTGACCCCTCCTGCCCTTTTTCAGGCTGGTGTACAGCCGCTGGGTGTTGGAAGGAAACTTCTGTATATTGTGAGGAGCTTCTGTATATTGTGAGGAGCTTCTGGAGCTTCATACTGGCAGCCTCCATGTCCTTCTTTGTCTTTCCAGTCACTGTACCAGCAGGGTGTACATGTCAATGGTGTAAATCGTGTTCTTCCCACTAAGCTGGCTCTTTAGGTCCTTTCTTATCCTTGGTGGTACTTGCATGTTGCTGTCTTCCATGCCTCCTCATTGTGGTTCCCATGTGACTGGGTGACACCTTACTACAGTGGTTCTCAACCTTCCTAATGCCGTGACCCTTTAATACAGTTCCTCATGTTGTGGTGACCCCCAACCATAAAATTATTCCAAAGACCATGGGAAATATGTGTTTTCCGATGGTCTTAGGCGACCCCTGTGAAAGGGTCATTTGACCCCCAAAGGGTTCCCGACCCACAGATTGAGAACCGCTGCCTTACTAGGTGTAGATATGCGGGTGCAACTATATACTAAAGTTCAATTAATTAAGCTGTTATATATGTTTGGCTTGTTAAGTCTCATCCTGGTATTAAATGATTATGTAGTAGTTTCTCGTTAGGCACAGCAGGGTTTTCACTTCATCATGACTTCCACATGAAGCTAAGTAATATTTTGGAATCGGATTCTGTGCAGAATTCCTGACCTCACACAAGAAGAAATGACATACAGACTTCAATAAACACCTCCTTGCATTCCCACTTTGTGGTACACTCAAACCACTGAGAGGTCTTTCAGTCAGCGTCAACGGAAAAGTCTTTGAGAAATTTCAGAGCAGACTCTGAATAATACCTTATATAAAAAACATGTACTTCCACAATCACTTCTCCACTTAAGGTAAATTAAGTTCCTACGTTAAGTAAGTAGTACAAGAAGGCTTGGCCATTTGGTCAGGTCACTAAATGCATCTCTGTCTGATTTTGCCACCCAGCTGGTACATCATATGGTGGACATGAATCAAATTAAGGGGGTCATGGAGCACAAACACAGTCTGATGGGTCTTTCCCACCCAATAATGGTAAAACAGATACTACTTAAAGGTGACCTGTAACCATAAGAAATAATTCCTAATCCTTTTGTGTAATGTTAGTTGAGCATAATGAACTTTACTAACACTATAAATTTATTTAAACTGAGTCTTAGAATTCACAATCACAGCAAGCAGGTGGGCGCCATTTTGTGGACACTATTATTAAGGCAAGTTTTGTATCACCTCTTGTGATGCGCCATAATGGGGGATCTAATGTCCATGCCTATGCGCAGGATACACACTTATAGACCATAAGGAGGGAAGGGAAATGTGAGGATCACAGTGACATCTAGGAAGTGCTGATTGGAAAGTGAAAGTAATTGACTGCCCTGACTTTATGCCTGAGGCATAGAGGCGGGGCAGGTAATATATGATTGACAGTTCAGACTTTTTAAATACATTTACAACAGGTATGGATATCTTAATTAAAAAATAAAAGAATTTGGGTTTCATGATTAATTTACCAATGGCTTTTATTACACAGCTTTTTAATTGTGGGTGACTGATCCCCTTTAAATTATTCTGTGGGTGGGCCCCAAACAAAATTTAAGAAACTGGTGCTTTTTGTAAAAACGAACATCAGTCCATAGCCACCAATCATATGCTTGCTTTCATTATCTTAACTGCTACTTAAATAGTAAAATCTGATTGGTTGGTATATGTTTCTTGACTAAGTGATTTTTGCTGTATTTCTACAAAACGTGGTAAACTTGTTGTAGTAGCTCTAGTAACGCTCACCCCATTGTTGAAGTAGGTGTCCAAAATCCTTAAGCCATGGTCTTTCCTCTTCTCATCTGGAGCCAGCTCGTATTCTGCCTGGACAAAGAAGACGAAAAAACAAAAACACAGTCTGAGAAAACGTTTGAGAAGATCTTGAGATGTAACCTGGCTCACTTTAACTCTGATTAGACCCTTTGTGCCATGAAGCAGCCCATAGTAGGGATGCACCGGACTCGAGATGTAGCTGAATCCAATTTTGTGACAGGATTCGGATTAGAAGGAATTTGGAATTTGAATGAACCAAACCATTTGTGTAGTATTTACCCGCTGGGCATTGGAAGATGCTGATTATTTTCGGCAAATTAGCTTAATTGCAAATGGAAATTAGGGTTCAGATTAGGAATCGGTATTTGCATGAATCAAGAAGAAACAGATTCAGTGCATCCCTAATTACAAGATCACAACAATGTGCAATTAGACACCAGTAGAACGAGGTCTATTAACTAGGCACCTCATAAAGGAACAGAAGGGGAAGTGCTTTTACCCATGTGACGTTTTTGTTACAGAAATCAAGGTAGCCATTACAGGCACACTAAATATGCTGGGCTCATTCACACCCCCAAGGGCAGTTGTGGACCCACAAGTTCCCTGCCATTAGCTGTGCATAAACCACTTTCATTAAAGGTGCTTGTGTCAAAATTCACTCTTTGCACTTCCATATTGTTGCAGTTGGCGTCTCTCAGTCCTTCCTGCCTTCCATCATGGGTGCTCCTGTGCCAAATGATGCAGGGGAACCCTGGCGTTATCTCTACCTCCTGACCAGCCTGTAGCTCCAGGGTTCCCTTCACTCCCAGAGTCATTAGGTGCAGCAGCCCTGTGCCTAAAGTACAGGGCACAGACATTACTTGCATGCTTAACAGCGGAAATGACGGCAGGTAAAAATGCACTCGCAGTTGTGGTAATTTTGCTAAATCAAATGCATTGGAAGTAGGTGCAGCACAATGGTGTAAAAAGAATAGCACCTTTATGACCACAATGACCGGAATTCTGGGAAAAAACCACTGCATTGTGAGAAAAAAAAACACTCCAATTGCGTTCAAAATTGCACGTTTGCTCATTGCAGAGGTAAATGAGCATTTAAGTGTCTTGTCCAGGGTCCCAAGGAGTTGCCAAAGGAAATTGAACCAGGGATCACTAATTCAACCACTGCTAATAATGCTGGATACCCCCAAGCATGTCTACCTACAGAGTGCAAACTCCTTGGTGTATAATCTGACTCTCTTTTCCACTATCCCTTTGCCAATGGCTGAACAAAAAGATTCCTTGAAACACCTATAATAACATCTTTAACTGATCACAATACTGCAAACCTGTCTCATTTAATGAAAAACCTCAAAATATCTGTGGGTGTTACACAATTAAACTGGATTCACAGTTGTCATTCCCTCAGCTGTTATTTGAGTTTTCTCCAGAATTGCAGCTCTTCGGGCCTCTCATGGCTTCAAATGACTAAGTGTATGAAAAAAGCAAAAGCAATACTGAACTCCAAAAATATGTGTTTGGGAGATCTAGCCAGAAGAACAGACTGTCATGTTCCTAAGAAATATCCAGAGAGAAAGATCTCTTTACCAGCTACGTGTTTAACCACTGTGGGTTTTGGTGAAAAAAATAAAAACAGAATATTGCGAAATAAAGAAATAAAAAAGCTCAGAAAATAAAGTGAGGGGATATGGAAGTTAATATCTTGACCCTACAAAACTGGCAGAGAAGCAGAAACGACTGCTTTGATGCCTCTTTGTCTTTTGTACATTAAGCAGATCAGGTTTTGCTGTGTTTCAGGAGCCAATAATCAGTTGTAACCTACTAGGCATGGAATCCTCTGAGCTGCTAGCCACAGGCAATGCAAAGGGGCAAGAAATGGTCATGTAGTCTTTGCTTGTGGTACACAAAAATAGAGGTTAAACAGCCAAGATGTCAGTGTAAATCAGCTATAACTCTGCTTTGGACTAAAATGTATTCTACTGATGTCTGACGCTCTTAAGGTCCCCATACACGGGCAGATGTCGCCAAGCTAGCGGATCTTCTCCCGATATCCCCACCTACGGGTGGCCGATATCGGGAGAACCCAGGATAATTTGGCCACAGGGCCAATCGATCGGATTATAACGACGGGCACAGGAAAAGTCAGTCCGGGGACTGCATCAACGAGCCTATGTGGTCCCCGATCCGACTAGATTTTCTAACCTGCCTGATCGACATCCGTCGGGAGTGCCCATGCACGGCTGATTATCTGCCGAATCGGTCCAAGGGACCGATATCGGCAGCTACTATCAGCCCGTGTATGGGGACCTTTACACAACCAGAATGGACACTGGAGGTAGGACTAAATGTTGACCTCCACTGGCAATTAAATCATGCCCAAAATCACTGTACAAGCGAATGCAGCACTGTATGGTAATGCCAAGTAGAAACAGTTCATAAAAAATATTATAACTAAAGCTCCATATTCCACATTTTCCAATCTAATTTCTTGAAGGAACTTGGTTTTCAAAATTTGCTTGTGCAGTACAATGGGTTGCTCCAGGGATATCCTGACACAGCTGTGTATACCCAGTCTTGTGCATTGAAGAATGTTTTGTGTCCCCTGATGTGCACATACACAAGCACAGAGCTTAGGGAGCACGTTGCTGCCGTTAACTGTTGTGCCCAAAACAATGGTCCCCATCAGTAGATACATAGGTATAAATTGGGGAGGCTGGGAATTCAACAGCTGCTAGATCAACACTAAGATCCTAAGGCAGCTGATCCAATTGTTTGCCATAGGGCCAAATGCCTGGATCACAGACGAGGATAAAGGCTGTCGAGGCGATGACCACATTAACAGGCCGATGCAGTCCTCCATCCATCAGAAAAATCAAGCCTGTCCAATTGACATCTGGCTGATTTTTTTTCAGATATCAGTTAGGTAGGCCTATCAGGGGCCCCCATACACAGGCCGATAAGCTGCCAAACCAGCCTGAAGGGAATGAATCAGCAGCTTAAATCTGCTCTTTTACAGCCACCTTTATCCTTATGTGATTTGAATTTTGACCTGGGGGTTAAATGATCATATGGCATCGCTCTGGCCCACCACGTAGGATGTCAGATTAGGCAAAGATTTGCTATTTTGTATATCGTCTTCTGTACTGTCACTGCCTGGGTGCAAGCTGGCTGTATTCATTTGTTACTTTGTGATAAAAGATATATATGACGATAAAATGGGGATCAGCAACTGCTCCTTAAATGCGGCGGGCAAATCATCATCTGTGGCCCAGCTCAGTCTTCATCCCGCTTAATCACCATGTAAACAATCCTGATGAGATACACATTTGTATGGGGATCATTTTGGACACATACACAGGGCAACATGCTGCCTACCTTAAGGCTCCAATTTGATTTGATCCCACTGGCATCTAATTAAAGCTTATGAGTCAGACCAAAGTGTTAATTAAACTATTTGACAATGATTATATGTGTTATCCAATCCTATGCATGAAGCCTACACCTTTGCTCACCAGAGATGCTGTTGCATGGAGTTTTGTTTGGGAATGGCTTGCTCAAGGGAAGCAGCATGGCAGCTCTCACTATTATGTATAAACACGTTATGTAAAGGAATGTTGTGAATATTCAGTAGGCCGGTGAAGTTTTTTCCCTGTACGTCAGATTAATGTCAGAGGTGCCACCAGTTATTACGGTATTTAATAGAACAAAGGAAGCAGTTGTCAAGAGGCAGCAAAGTTGTGTTGCAGGCAGGCTGACGTAGACATCATCTGGCACCTTAAGCGCTCGCTTCATGCAACTATTTCCCAATCTGCCCCCGATCATGTGGGCTGGGAACCATATGAATGGATTGCAGAGAGATGAATCGCTTTGCCTGCCAATATCTATCCTCTTTTAAGTAATACCAGCAGCAAAAGACATTACCGAGCTCCATTTCAACTGCGGGAGCAACTGAGGTCACAAGGCTGTGCTTCTCCTAATAAGCTCGTAGTTGAATTTTAACTGGGAACATGCTAGCCAATGCGAGTGCTTGATTGAACACAGAGTACGATAATAAAATATCGCCTACGTTTAGTTGTTTTTATTGTATCCGACATAATATTGTTCCTCTTCACTCCTCACGTTTATACGAACCATTCACTTCCCCTTGAGAAGTTCTTCTCTTTAATATTGTGTTGACTTTGTCTCTATTTCTTTCGCTTTCTCCCATCTCTTTCTCTTTTACTTTTATAACTTTATTCATTTCTCCTGTTCTCTGGCTTCTTCACGTGTCAGCTACTGTTATGTTTTCTGAAGCATGTTTCCATTTTCTGTCTTGTGTTTTTCGTTCACCCACCCCTCTTGTGCACTGCCTTTTGGCTGCTTTCTGTTCTGCTGCATGCTTTAAACGCTGTATTTTGCTTTCTGCTGATTGCAGCAGGTCTCTGCGCTCCATTACAGAGCACAGAGACCTGTAGTTTCCCCCATAACTACTTGCGTTAGTCAGCACTGTACTGTAAGCAGCGGAAGGTGTGGGATGCAGGCTTCCCCGTCCCACCCAAGTTAAGGAAAAGCAGCGAGGGCTTTAATCCAGAGCAGAGAGCAGCATTTCCCAGGATGCAAGTGCTCGTTAACTGAAAGGCAAAGACACAAGTGGCTATTAGTCGGCGGTCACAGCGACTAATTGCAGCGACTTTCCCACCATTGGTTAGAGCAGGAATCCCCAATACACGTGGAGCCACATTCAAATGAAAAAAGTGTTGGGGAGCAACACAAGCATGAAAAATGTTCCTGGGGTGCAAATAAGAGCTATAACTGGCTACTTAATAGCCCCTATGTGGACTGGCAGCCTACAGAAGGCTCTGTTTGGCATTATACTTGGTTTTTATGCAACCAAAACTTGCCTCCTTACCAGAAATTCAAAAATGAGCACTTGCTCTGAGGCCACTGGGAGCAAGATCCAAAGGGTTGGGGAGCAACATGTTAGGTTCACTGGGTTAGAGTATAAGTTGCGTCGACTAATCGCCTGTGTGGATTCACTGTCAGGATTAGTCGCTGCAACTTTTTAAAAAGCCGTGGCTACTAATCGGAGAGGGTGTCTTTGCCCTAAGGAGCACACTGCTGAGAGGCCTCGGGGTTTGTAATAATTTCTTGTCTTTTGCGCCACTTATGCTTTCAGTGTAAGGAGAAGGTAAACCAGTGGCTTAAATATAGAGGAAGCGTACCCTGCGGTTGCAGGGGGACAGGGGGGTCTGGACCACAGGTTCTGCTTCGTTGAGTGAAACCCCCCTCTCCAACCCTTCTTTCACTTACCCCCAATAGGAGCAGAGGAGCACGGGAGCAGGGGGTGGTCAGGTGGAGAGAGGGCAAAGTAAGGGCTGCAATGCATGCTGGACCCTCCGAAGATTTTTTTTGCATGGGGTGGTTTGCTGATATTTCACCACTGAGGTATACAGTGTAAGCGTGTAAATGTAGAAGAGGCAAGTGTCTCTGACCGAAGCAAATTCCCTGTTCTGAACTTGATAAATTTGCTTTAGTAATTAAATGACATTAGCACAGACATGGGCATAATAAAAATGCAAATAATAAAGAAGCCTAGCACAGAGGTTAGAATAATGCATACTCAGTACAGAACTAACCATATGGAACCCATTTCAGAGTGAATGGTTATATCTTTCCATTTTTGTCAATTTTGTGCTGTTGGTAGAGTGATTATGTCAGCTCCATCTGTATAGCCCCAGCTAAGGCATAGGCAACCTGCAGCTGTAGGGTTGCACTCAGGTTCCCAGTGCCGCACTGAAAGCCACGTCTGCAACACCAACTTGAGGAGCACAAGTTTCCCATTGCCGGTCTAGCCCAGATGGTAGCTCACTAACTATTCCATGCTGGGAGTGTTTACTTTTTTTGAGATGGGATTCATACAAACTGTATCAGGAACTTACCACAGCATCCAGGAACTCAATGCATCTTTTCAGCTCTGGTCTGGTGTCGCAAAACTGCCTGAAAAGTAGTCTTCCTATTGGCTGTTTCTCACACAGATTGCCGTAGTCTCTTTCTAGGTAAAGAAGAGATAGACAGGGAACTTAGTACTGACAATGTCACCATTCCATGGAACAGAGCAATAGTTTAACCATGAATATATTCAACTGGGGCCTTCAGCACACCCCCAACACCAAAGGGCGATCACTTAACCTCTGAGCAAACTCTTTATAGCAGCCCCCATTAAAACTGAGACCATGTTGCTAAGCCAGCTAGTGCCTGTAACGTAATGCCACCATTAATAACATCAATAATGGCCATCACTTAACCTGGTCATATACAGAGAGATCAAGCAGACCTCCATATTAGTAGACACACTACATGGCTACCCAAGCGGTGGTCTGATAATTGAGGCCACAAATCGGATCCCATGGCCGTCCCAAAGTAGTTCTCTAAAGACCACATTAGCACGCTGGAGTCCTTGGGTGACGGGATTGTTTGGGGCTCAATCACAGATCAAAAGGCCAGCGTTTGCTCATGTTTAGTCTGGCTTAATCTTACAGAGGCCTGTGCTTTATTTTTGTATTGAATATGTGATACTGGCACAGGTTACTAAACTCAGCAGCTGTAATCTATATAGATTGTTAAAAATTATAAAGAACTACCCCACATAAGAACTATTCAGATTCTGACAAATCGGGCACTATATATTTTTCAAAGGGCAAGATAAAACGTTGCCCAAACCAACACTCTTCAAACTCATTTGCCTCAAAAAAGAAAAAATAGCTTATTATTTAAGATTTATCCAACTTTGGGAAAGAGACATCTATGTTCTGAATAAGACCTATGGTTGGATATTATGATAACTTCACAAAAAATTCTCCATCAACGGTACCTGGTTCCAGTAAAACTGGCAAAATGGTTCCCTTCCTCGTCACCTAGATGTTACAGGAACTGTGGGCAGCGGGGAACCTTTATACATGTCTGGTGGGAATGCCCCGAGGCAGTAAGGTTAGGGTAAGGATTTATGGTGTAATTATATATGTTACAGGGTTGCCCCTCAGGAAAGATCCAGCAGAAACTCTTTTAAATAAAAGAATATCGGGTGGCAATTGATATCTTTGGAAATTAAACTCATTTTATTCCCTGCATCTAAACAGGTTATAGCTGCAACATGGAAGTCCCCTATTCTTGACTGTCATTTAGTCAAAGCAAAATTAGATAATGTCCTTATACTAGAGAAACTTACAAGATTTAACAGTGTTACATAGAAAGTATACAATAAGGTTTGGCCTCCTTGGCTAAGTGGAACCTTACAAATTAACTTACCCATTACCCAGGGGCCCATACGGGGTTTAGGTATCATGACTGTATGCCAAGATGGAAGTCCCAAGACACTCATTAACCCAATTAGAGGAAAACCTCTTTCTTATCTCCTGATTTGTTACCAAGCATTATTTCATTAAGACAGTACCCTTTGTTACATTATTTTTATTACTGTATATACTCGAGTATAAGCCTAGTTTTTCAGCACCCAAAATGCTCTGAAAAAGTCACCCTCGGCTTATACTGGAGTTGGGTGCCATGGGTCCCTCTAGACTAGCACCCTCTGTCCTTTGTGTGCAAATTAGGCCACCCGCAACCAGACTCTCCAGTGCCTATTGTTTTTGTTGACCCTCTTCTCCACTTACAGAGCTAGTTTACTGTTTTTCTTTGAAACATATATTTAAAAACATATACCCCACTGATGCCTCTATTCATGTAATTTTATTGGTATTTCTTTTGGTTATTGAAACTTATCAGTAGCTGCTGCATTTCCCACCCTAGGCTTATACCCAAGTCAATAAGTTTTTCCAGTTTTAAGGTACCTTGGCTTATATTGGGATCAGCTTATACTCGTGTATATACGGCATGTTTTATTTGTTTGGTTGAGGATAATTGAATAGTCACTTTCCTAATAAACCTGCCAGCTGGGATATGTCCAGTACTTGCAGTTCCTGAACTGTATATGTTGTTTATTTCAAAAATAAAAAGTTAAAATAAAATGAAGGTATACAGAACCCTTGTTTAGCAAGAAATGTAATGCTGATATAACCGGTATAGAGGTTTGTGTAAGGGCTCTGGGCTGGAGGTTGCACACCATACAGTGTACAGAGCAGAAGAGAAGTCATTTCAGTTAATACGACTGCTGTATCTGGGAATCAGCACAGCAGCTCTACACAAGCCAGGACTTTAATTGCCCTTTAAAGTTTTAGCATGGGAAATTATACATTTCTCTTTATTTAACAGAGGCCCAACATAAATTTCAACCGTAATTTAGAAAACTTCTCCATGCATATTTGTTTTTAGAATATCAAACCCCGGGGCATATTGATACTACAGTGATTTATTGCTATTTATGGCTCAGCAGGAAAGTCTGCCAAAAAAGGGTAAAACTTAATTGCAGCGGAGTCTTCCCTAAAAGCCTAGCTATTATCCTGTTCAATTAAACATACAGTAGTTTCAAACATTTCACAGTTTTCCCTCTGGTTTTTGTTCTCAGCATTCTAACGTACATTTGTATTGGCCGACACGCTCTGTCTATTCCTCATGGTCACTTGGCCAATGACAAAACTGCACACCAACTAATCCAGGGTGAGAGGAACATGGGGAACAAAGTTGGGTGAATTGCCCTGAATATGTATAAAGTATAATTAAACTTTTTTTTAAGGGAAAGTAAAATCATATAGAGAAGGACACACAAAACTTAAAATCATCTGTAGACCATCATCTGTTGGTTTAGCCTTTAGGACACAAAGCTTGTCTTTTTTAATCCTCTGTGGAGGGACCTTTTAAAGGGAAACTATACCTCTGAACAATGTAGGGCAAAAAATATTTTGCGTAAAACAGCTCATCTAAACAGACCATTTGCGTAAAAATATAGATTAGTAGTATGCGCTATTGGGTAATCATAAATAGAATTTTTTTAATACTAAGGGCCGCCCCCTGGGATCATAGGATTCACAGTGCACACAAACAAGCCAAGGCACACATACATGTTGGGTCACATCAGCCAATGAATGGACAGAATTCTGTCCTTTGCTCCCACACTACTTCCTGTTACAGTTAGAGCTGCATCACTTCCTGTCAGCTGATCTCTGAGGGAGCACACACTAAATGGGGGCTCAAGGGGAAAGATGTAAAAGGGCAACATTTACTTAACTGGTTATTCCTAAAAAGTGGTCTTGATTTTTTGGGCCATCTCTCCCACATAAAGCAATCAATTTTTAAAGGTTTATGTTGTAACACAATTGATAAAGACAATTTTAATACCCCTGAATTTTGTGTTGTGTCTGAGGGTTTGAAATGGGTGGTCCCTTAATGACTGGGTACGACCTACACACACACATATATATATATATATATATAGGCTTTCATGTTTGCCCCCATTCAGCTTTGGAATCCCCATGGGCCTTCTCCAGAGCTGGAAATCTGTGACAATCGTTTAGTCAATCGGACAGGTTAGAAAATTTGGGTTGAACAATGATAAAATCTGCGCATGTAATGTGTATAGGACGACTTCAATGGAAGTCACTTTCGTACGATTGGTGCCTGCTAACTATTTCATGTTCAGAACATCCTCCGATTTGTATTTTTTTGTACTATAATAATAAAGAGTAGTTGGGGCAACCAGTGAGATATTTATTAACCTAATTGAGACTGATTACTAACTAACTGCTGATTGGTTGCTATGGTGCATTTAGCACCTATGGTAGTAATGAGCTCCTCTGTACATACGTTCCGTCACAAGCGCCGGATTTAAGTTTGGGGCGCCCAAAGGCCGCCCCATTCGTTACAATTTTATCAGGAGCCAGTAACTTTCTTATTTACTCTTTTCATGCAGTGCCCTAGCTGGAATCAAATCCAAGACCCCTGAACTCCAAGGCAACAATGCTAACTGCAATGCAAGGCCCATAATATTTACTCTGCCTTTATTCTAAAGTACAATGCCCTTAATATTTACTCTTCATTCTAAAGGAGAATATATGCCACATTAATGCTGAAGGTGGAGTGACAGATAGTACATAAAAGATAAATAAATCAGTTTATAATAAACAATATCCTACTATGTTCAATGCACCTGATATTTTTTTTATCAGATGTTTATATACATCCCACTATCTTGCAAATATAAGTCATAGCAACTGCCAGCAGTTTATCGTGGCACCACTATCCAGCCTGTTTATGGCACATCCCTTATCTACGCAGGTCAATAAAAGAATCAGCCAGAAATGTACTGGAATCCAGTCAACCATCTAGGTTAGTACAGTGTAAGCGCAGGCTTCATTGTAAAAGGTGACTTGTGAAAGAGAAACCCAGTTGAACAATTATACAGTGAATAAGGCCGTGCAATCATAAAAACGTTCTGATGGCTGAATCTCCAAAACGATATGGTTACATGGAAGTTAATCCAGCTGCATTCATGAGAGAGAGAGTCACAAGAGACATCCAATCATGAGTCAGTTTGTGACTGGAAACATACCCATCGTGACATTACGTTTAGGCGGAGTAGCCAGCAGATAGTGCCATATAGGCAATGTTCTGGTAGACACAGGGGGCTGGATAAAGTGAATATATAGAAAGTTCCAGAAAGGAGTTTTTATGCACAGAATAAGTTGTATAGGGGCATGAAACTTGCTGAAGATCATTACGTTACACAGAAATCAAGGAAATAAAGGACATTCAGGACTAAAGCAACTTTACCCATAGACATATAATTTTAAAGACAGGTGCTCTGGGGGTTGTCACAAAAATATGAGCCAAAAAATTACATTTGCCTGTCATAGAAACTAATGCTAAAGGGCTGATTAATACAATTTGCTGCTAATTGCAGGGGTTTCTAATAAGCTGCTGTGTAATGGGAATCTTAATAAATTACTAATTAGTCTTGGATTATTTCTGTATATAGTTTTACAACTATACTTTCAGAATTAATTTAATTAATAATAAGGTATATTATAATAAGCGACCTAGTAAAGGACAATTAAAGCAAATTTCGTCCATGTTGGCGCGTGCGGAGTAGAGTAAACCCGGACGGATCAACTGTACTGCGCAGAATACCAAGTGCCAAAGGCCCCCCCACCGCCCCGTGAAATAGATTTTACATGTTCTTTAAAGAATCTTAGCAAATAGGCTTATACATATCAGTAAATATTGCCCTTTTTATATAGTTTCCCTTGAGCCGCCATTTAGTGATGGGCTGTGTGCTCCCTCAGAGATCAGCTGACAGGAAGTAATGCAGCTCTAACTGTAACAGGAAGTAGTATGGGAGCAAAAGGCAAAACTCTGTCCATTCATTGGCTGATGTAACTGTGTGTGTCCTTGGTTTGTGTGTGAGCACAGTGAATTGTACAAGCCAGGAGGTGGCCTTTAGTATTTAAAATGGCAATTTTCTATTTAAAATTACCCAGTGGCACATACTGCTAAGAAAGTAAGAATGGGAACCCATTTTTGGGTCAAGAGACTCAAGTTAAAAATTCCAGGGGTTTCACAGCATATAAAGTGCCAGGTCACATTCTCACCCACAGGATTTGGGGAAACAGCAGCCAGTGGTTAAAGGCATTTGCCCGTTGTGGTTTTCCTTTGATCAAAATGTTGCCTTGCTTGAATGTTTCTACCAAATCATTTCGAATGAAGAATGGCTTATGCCTTTGTGTTTCAGCTGAATAACAGGATGGAGTAGTGTTGTGTTTTGTATACATTGTCAGCCTCCAGCAAACACCAATTCCAAAGCTCAACAAATTAATCGAAAGCATATTTACTTTTTCTGTGTGCTCGCTGGAGGTCACCAAAAATTAAATGAGTTACTGTTTAAGTTCATCTATTCAGAGAGAAGGTCATGGTGAAATTATTCACTGACCTGCCATTCCAGCCAGTGACAATCAGTTTAGTGCTGTTGATTCAGCTGAATGCCCCAAGACTATTGTATAAAAGAAGAAAGCATAAAATACACACACACACACACACACGGTGCATAGTTAGAAGGCTTGGCAATAATTAGACTACAAGCCTGAATCAACAATAAAACTCTATTGCACCAATACACATGAATGAAAACATTTTACCTGTGGGTTATGTAGAAATGTGGCCAAAGTTTGCCCAGGTCCAGTTCGGTAATCCATGGAAACCAGATATTTACTTTCATTAATCTAATTGTACTGGGAAACACTAACTGCTTATTAGTTGCTATGGGTAATTAGTTTGGGCAAAACATTACATATGATTCTACTCTTCTGTCTAAAACTTACTGTATGTTGAATAGCCTTCTACAACACTTAGAGACACGTCAACTCTCCAAAAACCACAAGAGCTCCCAAACCGACCCACAGCCATTTGGTACAAATTCCTCCATCTCCTCAACCTGTAATGTAATGTTTCCCCATGGCCTGCCCCTTACCAGTACCTGGCCCAACAAAGCTGAAAAGCACAGGGTTGGAGCCAACTATGTGTCTGGCCATGTTACATCCGTGTGCAGGCATCCTGGTCACCAACCTGGAACATGTGCAGCAGAAATCAGAACCCTATTACATTAAGCCGGCAGGTTTGGGGGCACTCAGGGGGAGGGAATTGAGGTTATTATGGCGGTATGTAGGTGGGCCAGTGGCTAAGCAACTACAGATTACAAATGTACTTGCATCTACATTGCTGTTAAATTTGTAATACAGGCCCTGGTTTTGGCTGGTATTTTACAAGCTAGGCTAGTAAAATACCGACGGGGTGGCAACCCTAAACCAAGTTTACTGACACAGTAAAGAACAGGGAGTAAACAAATAGTCCACTGTTTAATTGCTAAAGGATTTTACACCAATCATAAACAAATATTAGGAATCCTCCCTTAACTGTCACAAACGCCCAAAACATTAGAAGAAAAATTAAATTAAGTGTCCAAAACCAGAGCAGCTACTCTCCATCCTGTAGAAGAGATAGGGAAACTGCACTACACAGGCATGGGACACATTGTGGTATAGCATGTAAAGGATATCATTACAAGTTTAGTAGTTTATATTACATGATATGATGTGTACATCTCAATAAATAATGTAATCCAACTTATAAAGACATTAGAAATTACCTCATAAAATCAGGGTTTCACTGTAGAAATAGGTATGGGCCTTAAAAAAATGCGGAAAAAAACTTAAACTGTGTAATAAAAAGTATCGTTCACATGGACAAACAGGTATTTTTAAGAACAATGGATGAAAATTATGACTTAAAATTTAGGAAATGCACCACTGAAATACATTAGAATAGGAGGGGAATGCAAAACAAAAAAATGGGGCAAATGTAGGAACGTAAAATCGGGGTTTAACTGTATCAAGGAGTCTACCAAAAAAAAGTGCAGGTGTAAAGGTACCTGGGGGGCAGCGGGGATGCCCACCGCAACCCCACGTACATGCCGATCTGTATGAACACGTGCGTCAGTCACAGATGTGTTGCGTGACATCATTGTGCATGGCACAAAATTCTAATTTTTAAAGGCATAATTTTGTCGCCCAGCTTTGGTTCTTCTTTCTGGTTCCTGGGTGTGTTATTTCTGATTAATTCATCGTGGTCTGACCCTTGCCTTGACTTCTCTGATGGCCACCTGTACTGACCATTTGCCTGTTTTCTGACTACGACTTCTGGATCTCAATTTTGTACCTCGGTGCTAGCATGTTTTTGACCTCGGCCTGTTCCACCTTTGTCTCCACTCCCTAACTCTGCTTAAACGCAAGGTTCCCTAGCCTGCCCAGATCATTTGCCCTGGTTCTCTCACGTTAAGTAGCAGAGGCCTCCTCCCGAAGTGAAAGGTGGTTGTTATAGGCAGAAGAGTGAGCTCTGACTGGGATCTTGGCTTTTGTTCTGGGTTTGGGATATGTGATAGCAAGTTTCCATCTTTCTCTTATAATCTCATAAAAAGCAGGGCACTGTGAGACATGGAGTCTTGGCTGGAGGATAACGGATTACTGCTACATTGTAGTTGGGACAAACAGTGAAAGGGATGGCAAAGGACAGACAGACATCACATTCATAGCAAATACATTTACAAATAACATTAAAGTGATTCTGTCATGATTTTTATGGGCTACTTTTTATTTCTTAATTACACTGTTTACATAGCAAATAATTCACTCTGCCATTTAAACTTTTATTCTTCAACCAACAAATATATTTGTAGCTGTAATATTGGTGTGTAGGCGCCATCTCAGTGCATTGTGCCTGAGTCTGAGCTTTCAGAAGGAGCCAGTGGTACACATTAGAACTGCTTTCAGCTAACCTATTGTTTCTCCTACTCCCATGTAACTGGAGGAGTCCCAAGCCGGACTTGGATTTCTTACTGTTGAGTGCTATTCTGATACCTACTGGGAGCTGCTATCTTGCTCCTACATATTACAATGCAGGATTCTGCTGGGGAAGCTCTATTAACTGATGTGTTTTGAAAAAAACATGTTTTCCCATCACAGTATTCCTTTAAATTACTTAAAAAATTGTCATTAAAGGTTGCTTAGAACCTTTCTGCGCATTAAATTGTCTTTTTACTATTTGTTTAATGTTCCTCTGTTACCCCTGTAACCGTGTCAGTCCCCAAAGGTAAATGGTTCTCTGTGCTGTGCGAGTGCTTACGCAGCAGCCATTAGGCAAATAAACACGCATTAAGCATAAACATTCATTAAGCTGAAGCCAATGGACTTCAGAAATGCAATGCACGGATCATTTCTACATCAAACAGCTCCTTGAAACCTCAATGAATCTTCCTTGCCCAGCCTGGGCACAAATGGTGTATATTTTCTTTAAATTAACCTTAAACATAACATATAACCCAGGCATTAGCATTAATTAGCTTTAAAAGCAATTCTTTACGCCCAGCGCACTTTTTTTAAATACACAGTGGCTGCTAGATGTTTATGTTTACGGTACACATAATGGGGGAAATGATCTCCGTCTGATTAAGCTTGATTGCGTTTGGGTACATTCATCAGGAAAAGCAGCACAGAAACGCATTGATGAAATTATTTGTAGCTGCGGTGAGTCACGGCACCCCGGCCCACAACGTGCCGCCATTATTTAGACAGGTGCACAGCTGGCAACCCACCCAGATTTTTACATGGGTTGGCATCAAGGATGTGGTGGCGGGTAACAGGGTGTGGCCGGGCATAAAAGGGGTGCGGCCAAAAACCTTCCTCTGGGAGATGATTTGGAAGAAAGCTCCTTTGATTTAAAGGGGAACTCCATCCAAACTTATTGAAAAGTTAACAATATTTCAAGCAACTTTGAAATATAAATCAGTTAAAAAATATGCAGCCTTTTCATGATTTTTAATGTAACACAGGTATGGGATCCCTTATCCGGAAACCCATTATCCAGAAAGATCCAAATAACGGAAAGGTCATCTCCCATAGACTCAATTATAACCAAATAATTCTAATTTTTAAAAATGGATTCCTTTTTCTCTGTAGTAATAAAACAGTACCTGTACTTGATCCCAACTAAGATATAATTACCCCTTATTGGGGCAGAACAGCCTATTGGGTTTATTTAATGGTTAAATGATTCCCTTTTCTCTGTAATAATAAAACAGTACCTGTACTTGATCCCAACTAAGATATAATTACCCCTTATTGGGGGCAGAACAGCCCTATTGGGTTTATTTCATGTTTAAATGATTCCCTTTTCTCTGTAATAATAAAACAGTACCTGCACTTGATCCCAACTAAGATATAATTAATCCTTATTGGAGGCAAAAAAAGCCTATTGGGTTTTTTTAATATTTAAATTATTTTTAGCAAATTTAAGTTATGGAGATCCAAATTACAGAAAGATCCCTTATCCGGAAAACCCCAGGTCCCGAGCACTCTGAATAACAGGTCCTATACCTGTAATATGGTTTGGAACAGTTCCCTAAGCCCCGCCCCCTGCTGATCTGGCTGACTACTTTGTTACTAATAAAATGTAACAGTAGCCGCCTGTCCTCAGCCTGCATCCTCCCAATCCCACAATTCCCTGCAAACATGGTGTCAATAAGGAAAGGAACATCACAGTGCAATGCATTGTGGGTTATGTAGTTCCTGCATGCTGTCTGTAAGCTGTGGAGAAGTTGTTACAATTTGTAAAATCAATGTTTCAGTCCCTCCTCCCCTGCCAACATTTTGTATAATGCAGAAAGAGAAGAACTGTTTTGCAGCTGGATTTAAGCATATAAAAATGGTATTTATTACTACTTTTTTGAAGAAACTGATTACAGTGATAGGTATATTGGGTGTTTCTGAGTTGTGTTGAGCTCTTTAATTCTTGTTGGCTACCCCTATTTTTCTAGTGGGGTGGTTGGATTGGACGTGCAGAATTTTGCAGATGTCATCGGCCCCCGCCACCTGCACAGACCCCAAAGCCGAAAAAGGTGGCAAACCTACTCTGGTAAATTAAAAAAAGAAACCAAACCCCTTGTGTTGTTGATTGAGGGTCTAATAATACCCTAATGCCAGTTGAATACGCAGGAAAAGCTGAAGCAGTTATTTACAGCTTTACAGTTATTTTATTACCTGTGAACAAAGGAATTACACTACAACTAATGAGGTATAATATGAGATAAACTGTATAGATTTGGGCGGCAATTTTTTGGCACTCAAACCTCTGCGCTTGAGCAATTGGTTCCTAGTTTAGAAACTCACATGTGGTTTCTGCAATCAAATAGGGAGGCACCAAACCCCTGAACCCACCATGACAGATTCGGCCAAACCCCCGAACCCACCCTGACAGATTCGGCCGAACCCCCGAACCCACCCTGACAGATTCGGCCGAATCCCCAAACCCACCATGACAGATTCGGCCGAACCCCCGAACCCACACTGACAGATTCGGCCGAACCCCCAAACCCACCCTGACAGATTCGGCCGAACCCCCAAACCCACCCTGACAGATTCGGCCGAACCCCCAAACCCACCCTGACAGATTCGACCGAACCCCCAACCACGCTTGAGTTTTACTAATAGAATGCTTGAGCCTACAGTAAATCAGCCCCAATGGGTGAACTCTAACTTTCACCCATCAATAAATACACTAAACACTAAATATCCCATAGGAATGAATAGAAAGTAGGTGAATTTTTCTGTGGTGAGCTCTAACCTCACATTTTGATAAATCCGCCCTTTAGTTTCTATGACAGTAAATAGCAGTTCACCCCAAATCTTACCCTAATTTACATTCAATTGGACTTCCAGGGGTATTTAGAAAGCAAAATGTTAACCCTTTACAACAAGTTGTGGAGCTCATATAAATCTGCACAGGGATATCATTCAGCCCTGGGTACTGCATACAATATAAAGTGTAGAAATGAGCTGGAACACTGCCGCGCACCCCTGCCCTCAGGCGTAGCCTGCTCCTCCTCTATAAAGACATCTGAATCATGTAAACAAATGCATCTTACTTTGACGGTTAATGTTTTATGCACTTGCAAGAAGAAAGGAAAGGGAATTTAATTCCTTCTACATAGCAAACCCTATTGTGAGCTGAAATGGCCCTTGCCAATGTAAACACTGGCGCTGGACTTGATCCGGTCCTAGTGATGTGTTTACACACAAACCGCCCTGAATTAATCCTGCTGCTGTATAAAAAATACGAGCTGAAGCGCATTTGAATGTTTGAGAGGCCAAGGGACACAGTTCCTTTTATTATCTTTGTTTCAAGAGGGGAAAAAAAGTTCACCTATGGATAAGTGCATTGCTCTGGTGCTGAGTAACATGGGCCCGACGCCTAGCAAGCTTAGTACTTAGTGGTCTAGTGCAGTCAAAACAATGAAAGCAAACCTACAATTTGGTGCTAAGGGTTGTGGGGCTTTAGTACGTAGCATTATTTTTTCCCATTAAAGCTCAAGGACTTAAAGTAAACAATACAAGGCATACAATCCTAAAATGCCTAAAATCCAAGCCATGAAGCAAAGCCGGGACTATTATGACCAAAACCACAAATTAACATTTCAACACCCGATGCACAAGAACAATACACAACAATACAGACCCAGGGCTATTAGTATTTGTGCTGAGGCAATTGTACAGGGCCTGGCGCCCCCACTCACTAGGAAGGCAGATGCCTCTGCTGTCTAGCCCTATTTCTGCCCCTACCTTTATCCATTGATAAAATGTCCACGGTGGCCTGAACTATATACCTGAATATGAGTTAAAGGAGAAGGAAAGTACAATCACTGGGAGGTGCCAAAATGTTAGCCCCCCCAAACTATCTGTCATCTTCCTCACATCTTTGTTAAAAATCTGGGGTTGACGCAAGCACAGTAGAGTAAAAACGCTGCTTTTTTGTTTGGCTTTTTGCCCTCCTGAGCATTTGCCCCTGGCAGGAAGAGGATCCCTCCTCGCATGTATCCCGGCGCAGTGCAGTTCTCTATTGAATGTAATAGCCATAGTCATACCTTTCCCACTTTGTGGACACTAATAAGCTAATAAGGCTTCACTTCACAAAAAGCAAAGTCTCTATAAGGGCAGGTATACAGCCCACTTTGTTTGTATTTCCCCTAATGAGGGATTCCAAGCAGAGAGTTTGCTCCAGTTCCAGTATTTTACAGCAACCAATGAGCAGACAACTATTTCTGGTATGTTTGAAAATCTGTCATAGGAAGGGCAGAACTCACCTTGCTGGCCTTCAACCTGAGCCCCCATAGCTCATATATAGAATAGATGTAGGGGAACATTGGTGTAACAATCAAATTCTGGAATTCTAGGTGTGTCCAGAAAGGTCAGCAAACCTTGACTCCAAATCAGGTCCAGATTGGGATTCAAAATAGGCCCTGGCATTCCAAGTACACAGAGGCCCAAACAGCCCCCCCAGCAGCCCAATAAATAGTGAGTGTCTATGGCATCTTACAGCAGCCCCTCTGGCATTTGCCAGGACCCACAGATTGCCAGTCTGGGCTAAATCACATCCTATTTAGCCTTCAGACTGGGCCTAACCATACACTGCTTTCATTACTTAGATCTGAAGAATAAATATCTACCAAACACGTAAAAGGTATCTACTACCCATAGTGACGAAGGCAGAGTGCTCCTGTGGCACCGTTAGGGTTGCCACCTTTTTCTGTCAGGTTTGGGGCGGGCCTTGACATCATTTTGGAGGTGGGGTAATGGGCGGGTGAAAGGTGGAAGGGGCAGGAAATGGGTGCAGTTATCAGTGGAGCACAGGGTGGTCTGTAGTTATAAAGGGTGAATGGCAGCAGAGAAGGTCAGGGAAGGGATTTATAGGGCGAGTACATTGCTGGTAAATTTGTAATAGCAGTGCCAGCCCTAGCTGCCAGGTATCAACCCTAAGCACCATCATGGGCAATCACTGCATAGTCCTGCTTATACAGTTTTGTGAGAAACTACAACATAATGTACTGTTACCATTAGCTCACCTCTCTACCTTTCTACTCCAGCCTTATGAAGTACGTTATTCTTTACCGGTATCAATAAATTGTTCTGGCCTGAACCAGTAACAGAGATTAGCGAATCAGATACCTGCTTTCATTTTTCTACCTATAATTACTGGGTAATCTTTCTGCATAATGCACAACGGGGTTTATATACAAAAGGAACATTTCACACTCCATTATACTTTTAGTACTAGGTGCTTTTTTTCCCATGTCCCCCCATCCAATTTGTCGCACAGCAACCCTGTAAGCACCGCCAACCGTACGGCAACAGGGCTTTCTGCCTCTGAAACTTACAGAGAAACATTTCAGGAAATGGGAAAGTAAAGCCGCTGGCTTCTATATCTTTTTCTGTCTTGACTTTATGAGTAATGGTGGTTTTTGTTATCAGCCCAGACAGACAGATGCCAAGTGTAAGGTCAAATATTTCTACCAAATTACTCCGTCCAGCAAAGCAAAGAAACAGAGGAATGAAGAAAAGGAAAAAAAAAAAAAAAGAAGTGTGCACCCAGAGTAAATGAAAACCATCATTTGTGTGCAAGTTCACACAACAGAAGGCTCTCAGTTGTAACCGCAGCGCATATTTTTTTACGAGTTAACATCTGTAGCCAAGCATATGCTTTTAAAGATATGTCAGCTTATAAACACGAATGACGCAAGGACTTTACTGAGCAGCGGAGTAATTGGAGGATAAGAGAGAGATCGGCACAGAAACAGATGTGTCCGCTTATTAATTTACAAACTGAAAAAATGTGCATCGGGGGGGGGGAATGAGGGCTCTTAACCTATTGATTGCCGGAGGGGGAGGGAATCCTAAAAAGAAACTAGCCTGTCCTTATACACACAAAGTATTTATAGGCATATTGCTGCCACAAAACATGCCTTTTGGCGTTACACCTTTTGGGTAAAAGAGAGAAGATCAGCAACTGCACAATTGCACACAGGCATATTGATCAAAATTGGGATTTGTGAATTTTTACATTTTTCAACATTTTTTTTTCTAACTGGAATAAACCCTTTCCAAAATCAAATGTGTGTTTAGTTATTAAACTATGAGACTATGAGAAACTCCAGAAGCTCAAATGTGGCAAATTAGCAAGTGAGGGAATACAGGGTTATGGGAGATAGCTCTCAGTACAAGTGAGGGAATACAGGGTTATGGGAGATAGCTCTCAGTACAAGTGAGGGAATACAGGGGTATGGGAGATAGCTCTCAGTACAAGTGAGGGAATACAGGGGTAGGGGAGATAGCTCTCAGTACAAGTGAGGGAATACAGGGGTAGGGGGGATAGCTCTCAGTACAAGTGAGGGAATACAGGGGTAGGGGGGATAGCTCTCAGTACAAGTGAGGGAATACAGGGTTATGGGAGATAGCTCTCAGTACAAGTGAGGGAATACAGGGGTAGGGGAGATAGCTCTCAGTACAAGTGAGGGAATACAGGGTTTTGGGAGATAGCTCTCAGTACAAGTGAGGGAAAACAGGGGTAGGGGAGATAGCTCTCAGTACAATTGAGGGCCATACAGGGGTAGGGGAGATAGCTCTCAGTACAAGTGAGGGAATACAGGGGTAGGGGGGATAGCTCTCAGTACAAGTGAGGGAATACAGGGGTAGGGGAGATAGCTCTCAGTACAAGTGAGGGAATACAGGGGTAGGGGAGATAGCTCTCAGTACAAGTGAGGGAATACAGGGGTAGGGGAGATAGCTCTCAGTACAAGTGAGGGAATACAGGGGTATGGGAGATAGCTCTCAGTACAAGTGAGGGAATACAGGGGTAGGGGAGATAGCTCTCAGTACAATTGAGGGCCATACAGGGGTAGGGGAGATAGCTCTCAGTACAAGTGAGGGAATACAGGGGTAGGGGAGATAGCTCTCAGTACAAGTGAGGGAATACAGGGGTAGGGGAGATAGCTCTCAGTACAAGTGAGGGAATACAGGGGTAGGGGAGATAGCTCTCAGTACAAGTGAGGGAATACAGGGGTAGGGGGGATAGCTCTCAGTACAAGTGAGGGAATACAGGGGTAGGGGGGATAGCTCTCAGTACAAGTGAGGGAATACAGGGGTAGGGGAGATAGCTCTCAGTACAAGTGAGGGAATACAGGGGTATGGGAGATAGCTCTCAGTACAAGTGAGGGAATACAGGGGTAGGGGGGATAGCTCTCAGTACAAGTGAGGGAATACAGGGGTAGGGGAGATAGCTCTCAGTACAAGTGAGGGAATACAGGGTTATGGGAGATAGCTCTTAGTACTAGTTGATCCAGGGACTGGTCCGATTGCCATCTTGGAGTCAGGAAGGAATTTTTCCCCCTCTGCGGCAAATTAGAGAGGCTTCAGATGGGGTTTTTGCCTTCCTCTGGATCAACTAGCAGTTAGGCAGGTTATATATAGGCATTATGGTTAAACTTGATTGATGTGTGTCTTTTTTCAACCTAACGTACTATGTTACTATAAATTCGCAGTCTAGAGACTCTCAAAGAGAATCAGAATATCTGGAAAAAATGAATTCTAAAAATCGCTTACATTTTGCTAGAACAACACCCATTGACTTCTACATAAACAAGCTATAGATTTACATTTGACTTTTTCAGTGTTTTTGTGCTTAATAAATATCGAATATTTAAGTTTTGGAAAATTTGTGAGTCTTACCTCAACAAAATTAAATCACGCAAGAATCATGGCAAACATTTGAATCAGAACGTTGACAAATCAGCCCCTAGATTCCATGGCACACTAACACCAGAAAATGCTCATTCAAATAGACCCTGAATGCTCATTTTAATGGCATCTGGGACATTGTTGCGCTCTGCACCACGTGCCAATGATGGATAAGCCAGGGGGGATGATGAATACAATGTTTACAATCACAGACAGCACTGTATTCATTCTGGAGTGCAAAGACTGCACCTATGGGACTGTGTGTAAAAGTATGAAGGCTTGAGTCAGAAGATGAGCCCTAAAATCTTCAAACCAGATGTGCAAATCTTTAAGGAATTTGAGAAGAAGCAGGGATTACTGAAAAGTAGATAAAGATTGGGCAGTTTGGGACATGGCTATGTTCAAGGCTGTGTTAAAAGTGGGAAATATCTTGTGGGGTCTGGGGTATGGCCGGCGTTTTACCATATTTTAAAATGGAATATCGGAGAGAATAGCAATGCCCGTTTTTCAAAATAAGTGGCTCAGTTTTTACATTTTTAGTTTTATATTTAAAAGGGGAGTCTTTCTAAGGGCTCACCATTAATTAATAATAGCCCAGGTGCATAAACCCCGGGCTTTTCACATCAAACTTGTTAAAACCAGTAGCTCACCAAGTAATTTGACTGGTCCAGGTGTAGGAACCGCAGACCCTCCATCTCCAACTCAATATTTCAAACAACTCTGGCAAAATCCAAGGAATACTGCATGCACCAAGGTAATATAGTGGCTCGGGAGCAATGCAATGTGCAATAGATAAGTGATACAGCTGTAACTGGATGGCTCTCACAAGCAGGGCACTCTACCCCCTCTATATTGTGCACAATCTTACACCACCACAAACAATAAAACAGCATGGAAAGAAAGTTCTGCATTCACACAACATGTAAAACTATTAACACCACCAAACTGTTACTGGCATACAGCGATGGCTTTTTCCTAAAATGCCTGGCGCAGTCTTGCTAGTCTGAGTATAATATGAAAATTGAGGAGAGACGTGGGAAGCATTCTAGTTTTTACTCAAGTCATCTCATGCACCACAGACCACAGGACATTTTCTCACATTTTTTTTTATTTGCCATTCATTTCTCACATGTATTATTTTGTCTCAATTATCGTGGGCACTACAGTTCTAAGGATGTGCAACATTACCATAGGTTTCTACTTTACTAACGCAACTCATTCTTTCTCAATAAGTGTACCCGTGGAGAGAAACCTTCCATAAAAGATATGATGGAGCGCCATATTGGATATGTAGAGTCTCTGCAGGTCTTTGAACTTCAGAGACTCTCCAATCCCTGTGAATACATTACTGTTGGCTATTTGTGGTACTGGTGATCATCAGCAGTATTAGTGAGGGACAGACACACCTTCCTGGCATATTATCCAGACAACATTTAGGGGGCGCAGGTTGGTGCAGGTGCTAAGTAGCCCTGTACCTTGTGACTAGGGTTAACATTTTTTGCCAGCTTTTTTTTTTGGGGGGGGGGGGGTTAGGTGGTGATGTCACGAGGGAAGGTAAGAGGTGAGGCCATGCCGTCACTTGGGTGGGCAAGAAACAAGGCAGTGATATCACTGGGGGCGGGGCAGTGATATCACTGGGCCGGGCTATGACACGTCAATCTCAGTGAGTCCTGCGCGGTTTTCCTAATTTGGAAAACCGGGCAGGAGGTTTTAACCCAGACAGCTGTTCCCAAAACCGGACAGGTGGAAACCCTACTTGTGACTGATGAATGCACCGTCCAGCACTGTATTCTGCATCTCGCATCACATTTAATACAAGCGCACTATGTTTACAATGAGGGCCCCTAGATGCTTTAGCAAAGGAGCAATAAAGGGTGCAATTTTGCTCCCATACTAAACTGGTTTTGTTTTTGACAGCATCGGACCAAGCTGGCCTAGACACCTGCCTCCCCTGTCTAACCCCAGTTCCAGCCCTGGTTTTTCATCTTTCTAGGCTTACTAGGCGATACAGATATCCATGATCCATCTTGACTGCCACTAAACCAAATGTAGAGGTTCAGCTGCACAAGTGTAACCCATAGACAGGACATAGAATTATTTTTTCGGATCCTGAAGTACAACTAGGAATGACTGTTGCTATAAAAGGCGTAGGGCCAAAACATGCAGTGAACGGAATGCGCAGAAATACTTCTCCGCTCTTGTTCCAACTATATAGCAGAGAGCCTGAATTATCTTAAATGCCTACAAAGCCACCTGAAAGGGTTCTCGTGCCAAATTCGATGTAGGAAAAGCACACTGGGAGAAATTCTTGGGAGTCTGGCAGATGAGGATTTGCAGTCTTTTGGCAGGGGAGGAGAAATTCTTAATAAGGTTAGGAGCCAGACAGGGTTTGTGAGGTACCATTGGAGCGGAGTGTTGGTGATATAAAACCATGTCAAATGGCTTCAGAGGAAAAATGACTGCTTAACTACAGATAACGCACGCATTTCCCCGTGTGCCAGAGATCAGTTATAAACATGTTTAAAAAGTGATGCCTTCACATAATCTAAGATATGTGGACTCTGTGTGCTGTTTATGAAGCTAAAATAGCTGCAATATCGGTCAGATGACACAAGAAAATGAACTGGTGCAAATAATATGACATTCTGGTCTTATAGGATTGGTGAAGATGAAACTGAGGAAGTTGCTGCTTTCGGCCAATCACTGTAGGAGGTGCCTTCCAAACATGACAGTTAGTTGCTCTAATAAGCATGGTCTCCAGGGTGACAATATATGGCACTGTATTTCTTTTCTTCTATGTGTACTTTTTCAGACTAGGTTACTGCAGTCCTTTTTTCACCAATTCATCATGCTTCACTTCTGTACCATCAAAACAACTCTGTAGGGCACAGTACTTGTGTCCAAACACCCTCCTTGCACTAGTTAAGAGCACCAGTTCATTTGGCCCATCCCCTACAAAGAATTGTGCACAATTGTGCCTACTGACCCTGGGGAACCCACGAGCTTCCACCATCCTGAACATGACAGAAGCTCCATGAATCCCTCAGTGGGTTGCATCAACAGGTTCACCAAACCAGACTTGCGCCCAAAGAATCACACACTCATACCACTTTAATGGTGTGTACTATAAAAATTCCAGCTGCAACTTGCACTTAATTCATGAGCGAACACTCACTTCAGTGCAGTTGTGTTGGTTTTGACCCAATTGGTGAAAATAATGCTGTGCTCAGCCACAGTGACACTACAATTGTGGGGGGGGGAAATGCAGTATTGTGGGTAAAAAACATGTCAATTTGCTTTTGAGATTGAACTTCACACACTGCACTTGCAGCTCTTCTGTCTCTTTGTTACTGTCTCTCTCCTGATGTCCAGTCAAGTGGTGCATAAAATAAAAACCCCTTCTTTCAGTGGCATAACAACTGAAGCAGACCCCACAACCCATAGTCAAGGGATCCCCAACTTTTTTTACTTGTGAGCCACCCTCAGATGTTAAAAGTGTTGGTGAGCCACGTGAACATGACAAAAGTTCCTTGAGAGTGCCAAATAAGGGCTGTGATTGGCTATTTGGTAGCCCCATGTGGGCTGCTAGCCTGAAGAAGGCTCTGTATGGAGTATAACTGCATCTCTATGCTTCTAAAACTTGTCTCCAAGCCAGAGATTTAAAAATGGGCACCTACTTTGAGGCCCCTTGGAGCTAAGCACAACATTGGTTGAGAATCACTGCCGTAGGCTTTCAACTCAACACAATCTACTGCCCATATACAGTAATTCCTCCCTTGAGGTTTGTACTAGTACATCTCTCCATACATTGGTACCTCCCCCCCACCCAGTAGGTCAACTCATTAACCTTGTAACCTGGGCCAATGTGTGACTTCCATAAAAATGGTGCTGTTTCACCATGTTGGCTCAAATTACTCAAGTATCCCCTGGACAAGAAATGGGCAGTATAGTAAATTCAGCTAAAGTGCTACACCGGACATGTGACTGCCGAGTGGCGGTGACAAAATAATTGGCACACGTCTGTGGGAATAATATTTGCTGGTTTCAATGGATAGCTGTAAGTAGTCTGCAGAACTGATCAACTCCCCCCACCCAGAACCGTATGCTAAACCCAAAGAGAACTAACAGCACCGGATGTTTGGTGGGTCACAGACTGATTGGCGCTCTCTACGTTGACAGACAAGTGTAAATATTATGAAACAGAGTTCAACAGTTTTATCGAGCTGGATATGGTAAATAACAGCTTTAAAGCAAAAGTATCTGTCTCTATGGTTTTATAGAAGTGCTCCTACGAAGGAGGGAACTTATCTTTATTAATATAATTTAGTTTTTTAAGACTTTTTGTTTACATAAATGCTGCTCCTTCTAAACTGTACTTAGTGCAGGAGAATATGTACTCTATCATAATTTTATGGTATCTCTGTACAGGCTGTGAGAAAATTCAGCTATTCCTGAAAAGGCACATATCATAGGAAAATTGTTGCCTGTGCTCTGGTTGGTGGAAAGAATACTATTTTTCCATGATAATACCCCTGGCGAGCGCAGGAAGGAAGCTCCGGTTGCAGGAGGCCATGTTTGATTGTTAAATATTATCTGTCTCTATAGTATCTATGAGCAAACGTTGGGTCTGTTCCTGCTGAACATTGCTTAATAGAAGAGAATACGTATTATGGTGCTTTTTATGGTAATGTTTATGGCATATCTGCACAAGATGTGATTTCGGGGCAATGTAATAAAAGGCACTAACGGCAGCCATACACACAGATTAAAGGCTGCTGATTCGGCCCCTTCAGACCAATTTGGAGGCTTGTCGGCCCCTGTATGGGACCCTCTAAGCTTAGCATAGTACCAAGTTAGGGTTGCCACCTCTGCCGGCTTCCTTAGCCAAACAAGAGGCAGGGGTGATGTCACGGGGGGTGGGGAGGAGGTGGGGCCTTGATATCCCAGGGGCGTGGCTATGACAGTGATTGGCCAATCGTATGTCAATGTTACTGAGTCCTGCCCAGTTTTTGTATTTTGGGAAACCCAGCAGGAGGCTTTGACCCAGGCAGCCCTTCCGAAAACGGGGCTGTCCAGGTGGCAACCCTGTACCAAGTTAATACAGGGACTGATCCATTTGCCATCTTGGAGGACATTTTTTTCCTCAGAAACAAATAAGAGAGGCTTCAGAATGTTTTTTTTATTTGCCTTTCTCTGGATTATCTAGCAGTTAGGCAGGTTTTATATAGACATAAAAGTATGAAGTCAATGGACATGTGTCTTTTTTCAACCTAAGTTACTAAGTTATTATAACACACAAGAAGGGCTATGGGAGGCAATAAGGACAGGTGTACTCTGCAGGCCTGAAACAATGGCAGCTTATGTAAGATTTGTATTGTGACTAAAAAAAAGCAGGCTTTATACTAATAATGTGATTTCCTTTTCTTTATATTTGAAAATTTCATAGGCAGAAGTTCATCATATCGTAGGTATAACTGTAAGACTGATCTGACCCAATCACTGTTCCATACTGTGTGGTACAACATACCATCAATCTATTAAAGTTTCTTAATGAATCCACCACACAAACCCTCATGTTTAAAAGGGATATATGTTGCCCCAAGATTTTGATGTGTCATTACCCTTTAAGAGCAATAGAATCATTACAGAAGATAGAAGGAAAAACAATACAAAATATAAATATTATAAAAGCTCTATTTGTCTTTAAGGCTTGTCCCTTAGACAATTCTACCTTTATTTTTTTATTATATCTGAACACTGCTGCGGCAGGGACTGGTGTGAGCGGTTTCTGTCCAACACACTATATAAATCAGGGCTAGGGAACCTATGGCTCGGGAGCCAGATGTGGCTCTTTTGATGGCTGCATCTGACTCACTGCCAAATCTTTAATAAAAAAAATTACGGGGGGCATGGCCTGCGCTCAGCGGATAGAAGACGTGTTCTAAGGCATAGAACACGTCTTCTATTGGCCGAGTGCAGGCCACACCCTCCTCCGCATCGCATCCAGCATCCTTGGTACCCACCCTACCTTGCCCCGCAGCATCCCCGGCCAAACAGGCCTGAAGCCGCATCATCCTCCACAGGCAGCCGCAAATCGAGGCCCGGCTTAAACATATTGTATGGCTCTCATGGAATTACATTTCAAAATATGTGGTGTTTATGGCTCTCTCAGCCAAAAAGGTTCCCGACCCCTGATATAAATAAATGATAATAATCTTCCCTGCAATTATCAAATGCAAATACTTCGGAGCCTGTATAAATATTTCCCTTTGCCTTTGTCCTCCCATGAAGGTGTTACTAACTCTGATTTCATTTATGCTTTAAATCAAATAAATGGTTTGTTATTCACCCTCAAACAATGTAGGTCTCTATAAAAAATATATTCCATAAACAGCTCATATGTAAAACCCTGCTTCATCTAAATATTATTTATTTCATAAAATATACTTTTTAGTAGTATGTGCCATTGGGTAATCCTAAATAGAAAATTGCCATTTTAAGAATTAAGGACCGCCCCCTGGGATCATAGGATTCACAGTGCATACAAACAAGCCAAGTCACACATACATGCTAGGCCCCATCAGCCAATGAATGGGCAGAGTTCTGCCTTTTACTCCCACACTACTTCCTGTTACAGTTAGAGCTGCATTATTTCCTGTCAGCTGATCTCTGGGGGAGCACACAGTCCATCCCTAAATGGCGGCTCAAGGGAAAGGATGAAAAAAGGGCAATATTTCCTGATATATATATTCCAGTTTGGTGAGATTCTTTAATAGGTCACTTAACATAATACAGGTATGGGATCCTTTATCTGGAAACCCATTATCCAAAAAGTTGGATAGGTCATATCCCACAGACTCCATTATAAGCAAATAATTCTAATTTTAAAAAATGATTCCCTTTTCTCTGTAATAATAAAACAGTACCTGTACTTGATCCCAACTAAGATATAATTACCCCTTATTGGGGGCAGAACAGCCCTATTGGGTTTATTTCATGGTTAAATGATTCCCTTTTCTCTGTAATAATAAAACAGTACCTGTACTTGATCCCAACTAAGATCTAATTACCCCTTATTGGGGGCAGAACAGCCCTATTGGGTTTATTTCATGGTTAAATGATTCCCTTTTCTCTGTAATAATAAAACAGTACCTGTACTTGATCCCAACTAAGATATTATTATTGGAGGCAAAACAATCCTATTGGGTTAATTCAATTTAATAACAGACTTATGGTATGGAGATCCAAATTACAAAAAGATCCCTTATCCGGAAAACCCCAGGTCCCGAGCATTCTGCATAACAGGTCCCATACCTGTATAAAATATCTGTTGGTTACGTTTTCATTCTGGGGGTATAGTTTTCCTTTAGTTTGTTACACTGTAAGGGCATATGTTACTATATTCCCTCTCTGTATATTGGCACAAGTGGGAGCTACCATAGGGCCTTTTCCATATGACCAGTACTCATTCAAAAGCTGACATAATCTATCTGGGATTCTGCATTGCACGACAATTTCTCAAACAAACTAAATAACATGGAAGCGTCAGCTCCCTCCTATAAAGCCAACTTTGCAGACACTGCAACTTATGGGCACATGGTTCCCATTTAAGAAATCAGTAATTGTTTTAGAGTCCTTTAGAGACAATTCCATTTGAGGCCAACTTCTTCTCAAGCCCAGATTACTAGTAAGCAATAAATATGGTCCATCTTAATTACCAAGTATCTATTAAGTGGATGGTTCTAAGGAAGCGCTTTATATAAATCTGTTTCATTGTTCTGTTTTGACTTGGAACGTGGGAAAGTGCCTGGTCCTATCGAATTTAGAGGCCACTGACACTTTATTGAACTCTGCTGGCAATGATGGTTCTGGAGCTGTTTATAAAACAGAGAGGCTGTTTACAGAACTCACCAATTGTATGTCGAAGTTCTTCACACTGGCTGATGTGCGGCAGCCTCAGCATTTCCTTCCATTTCTTACTGCGTCCGTTTCGCTTGCCGCCGCCCCCTGCAACGTGAAGCACAAACATTTCATTCAATAAAACAACAAGCTCAGCTTAACTCAAAAAAAAATGCAACAAGTTTTATGTTTTTGAAGTCCCATTCCCCAAATACCTCTGAGCTCTGGTTTATAACATCTCATGGATCATTGATGATCATGACAGGGTGACGTCTTGTATTGAAATACTGTACTGTTTAGACTCAATGACTCCTGCTGGGAAACCTTTACGTGAATACACTTGGGTTTCTGTACTGGAGCACAAACCCTGAGATCTTGGCAGCAAAGGACATAAAGAAGCAAGTCATTGAGAAGAAAATGTGTCATGTATGGAGTGGGACCTGAGTGAGTAAATTGAGGCTTGGCTGCCTGAAGCTGGCCATACATGGTCTGATAAAAGCTGCCGGAATGATCTATGTAGGCCTGCGGTATGATCTGATCATTGGCCTCAGTGCATGGGTGGCCAAAGAATGTATGGCAGGCTTTAGTCACAATTACATTTTATGTGAATAAGTGCAAACTGACGCATTTAGGAGAAAACCCTTGAAGGAGAAGATTATAATAGACCGACACTGTAAGTAATGCCAATCTGCTGCAGCTAAAGCCAACAAATACTGTCGTCTATAAATGCCCATACTGACTGTAAGACACTGAGGGGCAGATTTATGAAATTAGCTAACCACAAAAAAATTCACACACTCTCTATTTATTCCTATGGGGTTTTTAAAGGTGTATTTATCAATGGGTGAAAGTTAGAGTTCACTATTTTATAATTAACCTTCAAAAAATCCCATAGAAGGTGGATGAATTCTTCTGTGGTGAGCTTTGTTTTCCCATTTTGATACATTTTCCCCTAGGTTTTACAAGATATACAATACAGTCATGTTGGGTGGACAATCCCAACCCGTTGATATAAACTGGTTCGTGGATTGGGCAAATTTGAAAATGTCATCTCCCGAAACACTGTCTGCCAGTGCATGGTGCTTTGGAAGATAATGTATCAATGAAGAGCCAAAGCTCCTCTTCCCTTCCTGCAGTTGGAATCACTCTGAATGCTGTCAGGGTTCTAACATGTGATCAGTAAATGCTATCTGCTCATTGGTTACTATGATTTACTAGACCTGGTGCAAAACTTTGAGACTTCAATTACATTAAATCCCATGACTCAAGAGTGGAAGTAGGGCCGGGGCCTCACAATAAGAGCAAGACCTTATTTTGATTGTGATGAAAACAGAAAGATCACAGCAAGAACATGTTGCAGCTACATTAGGGGACACAGCTACTAAGTTCATAAAGGAAGTAGAAGATTTTTGGATACTACACAACATGAATTTGTTAACATTCAACAATGTGAAAACATAATGATGATAACAATATATAAAAGGTTCAGCGCCCATAAGGAATCTAGCAACGTGTTTACATAAAACAGAAACGGAATAATGTTAAAAAACTTGGCAGATACAGTAAAAGATAATTATATTTTGACTGTATCTGCCAAGTTCCTTAACATTTCTTAAAGAAACGGCTGTAATGGCTTTAAAAAGAATCAGATAAAATGATATTGTGCTAAATAAGACTTTCGTATTGTTTTTGATACGGAACAGAAACTTATTTGTAGCCTTTATGCTCACAGACCAAATCAGTGTTTCTTCTGTTTACCTGAATAAACTATTAAGCTAATCGGGACCGGAAGGTGTTAAACTTGATAGACATGTATCTTTATTCACTCTCAGGATGTATGTGTCACGATCAGTAACCCAAAACCCAAAACAATTGCCAAGGTCCCGGTCACAGCCACACTTCTACCCATAACAGCTACCTTTGGCTTGGAACTCTCCGCTACTTGGGTGCCATCAGGCAGGGTCGGACTGAGGGGTGCAGGGCCCACCAGGGCTCCCGCCCCAGGGGCCCTGCAGGTACCCCCGCAGCCATGTCCCCTAACCCCCCTCCAGGGGTCCCCCACCCGATTCTAGTAAGATCCTTCAGTCCTCTTCAAACGATCTGGTTCCCTTGCTTGCTCAGAACCTTTGCCCTGGTCCTCTCACTTTAAGACCTGCCGGCAAGGGTTGGGTCTGGGCCCCTGGGCCCACCGGCATTTTTCCCAGTGTCCCAGCGGCCCAGTCCGACCGGCCGCCAGGTCTTAAAGTAAGAGGACCAGGGCAAAGGTTCTGAGCAAGCAAGGGAACCAGATTGTTTGAAGAGGAGCTTATTAGAATCAGAGTCAGGCAGGCCAGGTCAAAATCAGAACAGTAGCGCGGTACAGAATCAGGATCCAGAGGAGAAGTCAAACAGGCAAAGGGTCAGTACAGGCGGAGTTCACTTGAAGTCAGAATACAGGCAAGGATTGGAAACTACCGTATATACTCGAGTATAAGCCGAGTTTTCCAGCACTCAAAATGTGCTAAAAAAGGAACCCTCGGCTTATACTCGAGGCAAGTAAAAAAAGCAGGGCCATATTACCTCTCCAGCCATTGGGCGCGCACCGGACTGTTGTGGGCATATACATACAGGACCCTCGAATCCATCACTGTCTGCCATCTGATCCTTGCTATTAAACTAATGCGCGCTGCCTGACCTCTTAACTGCCGGTGTGCCCGACGCTACCTACAACCCTACTGACAGCGAGATGCAACCGGCACACGTCGCACACGCAAGTGCATCACCCCCGTGCGCGCAACGTGACGCGTGCGTGTGTGCGACGTGTGCCGGTTGCATCTCGCTGTCAGTAGGGTTGTAGGTAGCGTCGGGCACACCGGCAGTTAAGAGGTCAGGCAGCGCGCATTATTTTAATAGCAAGGATCAGATGGCAGACAGGGATGGATTCGAGGGTCCTGTATGTATATGTTGTATTTCTATAAATCGCTCAAGAGTTCATTTATTACCAAACACCCGGTATTAATACCTCAAAAATCGTATATACAAAAGGAAAAAGATTTCATTTGGTGCTTATTTGGTTTTAAAATATAACTTTTAATTTCATATTATTAAAATATATCTAAAATAGGATCCACCAAAAAACAAGAGAATCAATGATTCATTAAAAACAATTCATTTGTAGTGAGTGCGGATAGTTACAGTATTCTTAATTACACAATTTAACCCAGTCACTGGACTAATATCCACAGTTCAACCAAAAGATTGAGCAACGTTAAATTAATAACCTCGCTTTTACTGTTACCGCTACTCAGGAACGTTAAAAATTAGTAAGGGAATCAAAGTTCATCTATTTACAACTGATCAACAGTGTATGTATATGCCCACAACAGTCTCCAGTGCAACCATAACTCACGCACGTCAATTCTGGAACACACTTAAGCAGGAACTGAGTGTGTTTTCCTACTAGTAGCATCATTCAGTCGCAATTGCAGGGTATTATTGGTGGATAATAAAGACCCACATGTTGAACCCAAGTAAGTGTTCATGTGTAGCATAAGTGTACTGAACCAGCTATAGTGATAATAATGGCATCATAGGCTCCCACTCCTATCAGACCCCTGTATTAGCAGATTCTCGCCCATACGTACATGCTCACAACTTTCATGTGCAGGTGTGTTAAAAGAAATGGATGCCTAGGCTTATACTCGAGTCAATAAGTTTTTCCAGTTTTCTTAGGTAAAATTAGGTACTTCGGCTTATATTCGGATCGGCTTATACTCGAGTATATACGGTAAATGCACAGAATAGCAGCACACCAAGGAACAGTACTAGAAAGACCTATAACAAGCAATAAAAATTCTAATATGTAGTGCTGCACACCTCCAAAATCAATTCAATATGGTGGGTGCTCACTGCACGCGTCCCCTGTGAGATCCCCCCAAAAAATCCAAAACATAAGAGAGGAGGAGCAGGGCACATCCAAATGATATAAAAATTACAAACTTTATTTTACATATCAAAATATAAAGTTTGTACTTTTTATATCATTTGGATGTGCCCTGCTCCTCTCTCATGCTATAACGGGCCATGACTGCAGAGCAGAGGGTTATATTGGCAGGTTGGTTTTTAACACAGAGCATCTGTGACCAGATTACCAACAGGTGAAACTAACCCTGCCTACATGAATATACAAGGGTACCATAGCTGGGAACCAGGACCTTAGCTGTCTGCTCAAACAGAGCAGTGGTAAAGATACTGGCAGATCACTGGTTCAATTCCAGGCAGGGTGTTACAGTATGTTAATAACGTCATGGAGTCTGTCACCCACTGCTTGAGCCCCTCTATTATGGGATTAAACATGGTCTACTTGAAAGTGGACACTTTTGACATACTTATAAGGAAGGACCGTAAGTATTTCCATACTCTCCTCCATTGTGTGCGTCTGTGAGCAGCCACATAAAGACGGACTGACAATGTTATCATTTAACACGAAAGCCTTCCACTTAGAAAAAAATCCCATAAAAATTCCCCTTTCAGAATCCGCCGGAGAGAATGGACATGTAGAATCAGCAGTTGTCGCTATATAAACTGAAGTAGCAGTGGCACGGAACAGGCTCGGACTTATTTGCACAACAGGGACAGCTGCGGTTTGATTCCATGGTCTTTAAGCTTGTATGTACAAAAAGTGACACAAAAAAAACAATTTTTCTCATTTTCCAATCAAAGTGGGTCGAGACTTTTTCTGGAAAAGCTTAACCTTGATCAGTATAAGAAAAAATATATATTAATCATCATAAATTGCATTGTTCCATTCATTTTCAATAAGTCTGTAAAATCTTGAACGGAAAAAAATAAAATAGCTTCAATTTTGAAAATAAACCTCCCATTATTGTCTCTAGAATCCACCCAGGTTTTAGCCCCCAACTGTTTTCATTAGAGTTTTCGAAGACTGGTTATTGATAAATCTTAAATTCAAGTTCAGGAATCTCAAATTCGATACTTTTCAAATTTACGATTTTTGCTTTGATTTTTCTTTAAGTGCCGCAGATATTTGCCCCTCGTCAAGAGTGAATTTATTTACCAAACAACATCTACTGTTTATATTTTTGGTAGGGATGTGCAGTTGTAGTGTTTTTTGCAAAAATAACAGGAGGCAGATTTATCAAAAATCATATATTTCTAGTTTTTGGGGGTTTTTTTCCCATTTAAAAACACGAGAACTCGCCGAACTAGAATGTTGATTTATTAAAAACAAACACAAATGTAAAAACTCAAATTTCAAAAACTCAATCACATAAAAACCTGAAGAAACAACTCAAACACTGGGAAATCATATTCAGTGACTCCGCAAAGTTTGGAACTCATCTAAGAAGTTTGACTTTTGCTAATACGCCATTGACTTCTACGTGAACTCAGCAGAATTTTTAAAGATAAATCTGGAAAAAGCGAGTTTTTGTTTATACACATGTGTATAATTTGCTACTAAGCAGGGTCAGACTGGGGGGTGCAGAAGCCCCGCTGGCCGGGTCCCCCTTACAACCGCCACCCCTTACCCCCCCCCCGACATCCTGACAACATATCAGGGGAGGACACTGGCGGCCAGGGAAGCAGTAAAACAGATTGGGTCTGGGCCCAGTCCCATCCTGCTCCTAATTGTTCAGCCAACCAAATCTGACCCTAAAAGTTATAGGATTTGAAAGATCTGAACAACAGAACGTGACCATTTTTATTCGAAATTTGTGGCCAGACTGTTTGGCCAGACTGATCACTTTGCGCTCGAAAGCAATTACAAACTCACAGTCGAACATATTGCTCCCCTCAAACACTCTAAGTCCATATGTTGTTCCATATGTCTGATTTAGGATATTTTTACAAAATTGCACTGTTTAAAATAAACTGTCCAAAGCTTTAGCTGCTAATATCAACATCCCCCTGCTATGGAAAATTATGTCTTAATAAACATTTCTCTTGTGCGTCACAATAATTCTCTTGACGTTTTTGGAAACCATTTACAAATGGAGCAAGAATAATAAATAATAATGCATCTGCGATTTTTGGTGCACAAAGGCCACCATTCATTTCAGTGCCTATGTGCACAGGCTCCATCTATAGCTAACAAAGCCAATCGGATTGGTCGTATACTTGGCTTACTAAATCAGAAATTCCCCTGATTATCAACTCAATTTTTGCACTGATGTAAACTAAAGATGCCCATATAGGGGCACTGTTGGCAGTTTTTGGACCCATGTATAAGCCCAAAAATATTCCCTTTCTGGTTGATATTTGATTAGTACTCATACAGGCAATAAATAGGATGGATGGAAAATCTCATCAGCAGCAGGACACAACAGGCCACGTGAATGGTCCGTAGCCAGGATTTCAAATGATGCAGAAAGAGAAGAACTGTTTTACAGCTGGATTTCAGCATATAAATGGTATTTATTCATACTTTTTGAAGGAACAGATTACAGTGATAGGTATATTAGGGGTTTCTGTGTTGTGTGGGGCTCTTTAACAAATTTTGGTTCAGAAGCTGGAGTTCCCCTTCAGGGTAAGAACCCACAGAGCGGTTTAGTCGCCAGCGATAGATCTCTGTTACTGGGGTCGACTAAATGCTCCAAAATGGCTTTCCACAGGCAACAATAAGAGTCGCTGGTGGAAAGGCCTTTCCTGTAGGAGGAAACTTTGCGCGACTTCGGAATACCAAGCCATTTCGGAGCGGTTAGTCGCCCGCGATAGCAAATAACTATCGCAGGCTCCGTGGGTTCTTACTCTTAAATGGCTAAATCAGACAAACATGACCCAGCAAGAAGATCTTTGTTTAGAAAGCAAATATCATCTAGTTGCTAGCCTCACTAATCTAAGGTATCTGTCAGAAAAAGGGATAAATAGGAGACGGCCCATATAAAAACATAAACAATGAAAAATGACTACAAGTAGGAGCCACGACCAATTTATTCTGCAAACGTTCTTATATTGCTTTCCTATGCAAGGCAAAGGGTAAAACTCAGAACACATCTCATACAGACGCAAAAGGATAATTACTGCAATTATGTATTGCTTACTCCAAACTAAATGCCCCCCGCAGCACCATGAATAACCCCGAGAAAGCTGTGCAGGATTCCGACAGTTCTGATGAAGAGCAAGAGAAGAGTTTCCGCATTAACATTGCCCCCGTTCTTACAAAAACAGTATCATTTACATTCAGAAAACCACTTTCCCAACCAACGCCAGCAAAAACATGATAGTGTGACTGATGCCAAAACTATCAGCAGCGGGTGAGGGAGTCTCCCCAAATGACCCCTCATTGTTTCACATAGAAACAGATTGTGCTGACACTTCGTCCCCTTCTCACTGCTTTATTGGATTACCAAAAAGGGCTAATATAATCTTTATTCTCTTCCTTGTTGGAAAAGTTCAATTCATTTTTTTCGTTTTTGTGCAATAAAACAGCACAAGGTGGGTTTTTAAGCCTGAATATACATAGATTCATTTTTGCAATTGAAAACCAGGCACATCCGCTGTTATTATATGGTGTTTCCCTAACCTTATTTATCTAGTCGCCAAACTTGCCTCTGGGAAGACAAAATAGTGGATGGGAAGGACCAGTCTGAAATAGGATGGAGGCTTATCTTCTGTCCTGATCACTCCAGGAACTACAGCCATATAACTGCAATGACAATATTTTCATATACCTGTAACACATTGTTAAAAGGGTTACTGGCCAAATATTTGCCCACTAAGAATGTTCCAAACCAAAAATGCTTAGAAACCTCTGCAATCCTTAGTCCCTAGAAACCAAACCCTAACCCAGCGCTTCCCAAACTGTGGAGGCCAGCTGGAAGCCCAGCATGGAGTTCAGTTAGGGTGAAGCCTGGGGTGTCTTCAGTTCTAGTTATTCCTGGCACAATGCTTAAATGCCTGAAAATACAAAATTATTGGATATTTGGAACTCTTTCTGAGTTAAGGGGTTCCCTGACTTAATATTGAGCCTCAAGAGGGACTGGAGCAAAGCAGTCTAAAAGCTGCTGCTGCTGTTGGGATAAGTGACTAGTACAGTACCCATACCTATAATGACACTGCCTATGCCATATTACTCATTATCAAACTTTTTCCATTTAAACGAGTGATGTCACATGTTGTGTGATGTGAAAACAAAGCTTATAGTGTAAATAAAACACAGTGGACATGTTGCCAGCTTGTACTTGTATAAGGGGTAGATCTGCTGTAAAACAAAGTCTGCTCCATCTGCCCCTTGGCCTTCCCATTGCAACGAACAAAACCATATATGACAAGCCTTCATTTATCAACTTTAGAAGCACCCAAAGAAGGTATATAGACATCCGTAGGTAACGCACGCACCATGACACCATACCCAAGAAAGGAATCGTAGTTGCTCTGCAGCGATGCTGCAAGTAATATGCTGTATATTCTGGGAAGAAAACCTGCAATACACTCTCTTCATTGTAAACAGAAAAGGGAGTTTTTTTTGCATATCAGATCTTAACTGTTTAATGGCTTTGCAGGTCAGACGCAATTCTAAGGTAATTTTTGTTACTATTTTTTTACAGATGCTCTAGAGCAGTGATCCCCAACCAGTGGCTCAGGGGCAACATGTTGCTCCCCAACCCCTTGGGTGTTGCTCTCAGTGCCCCCAAACCAGGGAGTTATTTTTCAATTCCTGACTTGGGGGCAAGTTTTGGTTGAATAAAAACAAGATTTCCTACCAAATAAAGCCCCTGTAAGCTGATAGGGTGCATAGAGGCTGCCTAATAGCCAATCTTAGCTCTTATTTGGCTCCTCCATGAACTTTCATGATGTTTGTGTTGCTCTCCAAGTCTTTTTACATTTGACTGTGGCTCATGAGTAAGAAAGTTTGGGGATCACTACTCTAGAGCTAGGGAGCCCACTTGTACCTATTTCATAGGAGAGTTGTTTATTTGTGAAGTGTTTGGGTAATGAGGTCCACAGGATATAGAGGGAAAATACCAGCCATGGGTGCACTTGTTAAGTTTTATGGAGATAAAAAACAGTGCAGGACAGCCATAGTTGGGGGGATTGTTAAAGCAGTTGACACTGCTGTTTGGAGTCCTTATATATAAATATATTTAAAGAATGAATAAACCCAAATGTTATACATATTCTGGGTGCCCAGACAAAAAAAAACGAGGGGGTTTGATGGACGCCTTGCATGTCTGCATAAATAGCTAGCTTAATTTGTTCAGGGTTGGACTGGCCCACTAGGGTATCAATGTGTTTAATCATAGTGGGTCCCCAGACTGTCTATCCAATGTGGTCACATCTTTTAACTTTTTCCCACTGCTAGCCTGCGAAGTCGCTGATAGCCTTGCACCACAATTTCCTTTCACCCTGCGCCCATTCCGTTCCTGCGGGCAGATTATGTCAGTACTGAGGGGCACAGAATCCCAATTTACTTAACGTCCATAGTTAAGACGAAGAACTCAGAATCCAACTTTTAAGGGAATCATGAGGCCTTTGTCAAATCACGGAGCTACACAAAGGGCTAAGTGTAAGCCCCGAGCAAGTGTTTTACGTACGCAGCACTGACGGAATCACATTAAGAGCCCATTCACAGAAAAATACATTTAGTCTATGGAAACCCAAACACGCTGAAACATTCCTTAATGCCAGGGTCACTGGAAGTGTAATTGTCTGTAAAGACCGATTGGAGATCTATGACTAATGCATAGGCTATTCTTAGCTACACCGAGCCAAGGCGGGATATGCCCCCATTAACCAATCATAATCAGGTTAAAAGGACCAACTATTATTTTTGCATGCCTTCACTGCACTAAGGAAAGGCCATTATACACTATACTATTCCTGCTTATTTGTGCTTAGTACAGGTGAATCTCTATGCTGCGGGCACTGTTCATTGGATATTCCATAATAAGCCAATAGACTTTATATGTTACTATAATCTACACTACTAACCTTGCAGCTACTCAGTGTCGGACTTGCCCACCAGAATACCAGGAAACCTCCAAGTGGGCCCTCCTGCTTACCCAACCATTTGCCTTGTATGCCTATACCATAGCCATTACTCAATTCTATATGAGAAACTGAGGAAATGGAGGAAAGTATAGATAATAGTATGTAAAGTGAAGTAATTTAGAGATAACAGAAAGTGAGTGAACAGAGAAGGGGAGAGTGGGTCTAAGGGTTTCCTGGTGGGCCCTTGGCACCCCAGTCCGAAAATGCGCTACTGCCAGGGCCCATAATGGAATGCAAATAACAGCCTGGGTTGAGTAAAGTCAAAGGTAGTGAAAGGGAGTGAAGGAGACCAAGCTGTTTTAAAAAATAGCTAGAAAACTGGACTCTAATTGATTTGATCTACTGGGTTGTGCCTTTCCTGCCTGAGCAATAAGTTATCCCCAAAATAACTATCATCCATGTAACTGGCTAGGACTAACTAACATAAAAACTCCCTTGCTGATAATACTCAGGTCAGATCTGAACTTGGGGTAATGGGGTGATGGCACCTCAGAGTTGCAAGGCACAAATGTTAAACACTGAGCAACCGTGCCACCCAATACCCCTTTACAACTCAATTGGATTTGAGACACAACCCCTTAAAGCTAACTGTTCAACACAAAGTATTTGTCCCAATTTTCAGCTTCTAACATCTTTCATGAAGTCGAACAAACTAGGCTGGAATTATGTATTTCCAGATGACAACAAGCCAAGTACATGAAGGTACAAGACCTGGAATGAGGGAGGTAAATAGTGATCATCCGGAAAGGGTTGCCAAAACACACATTACTCGCAGACCATCAGCACACTGCTCCATCGCGGCTCTGCAGGACGCACTAACCTAAAATGTGAGAATTGTGGGATACTGAACTGGAAAATGTAACACTTTAGCCAACTCTGAATATGCATTCCATAGCGTCTTTTTTATGTGTGCACTGACCATATAACAGCATGAAAAGTGAGAACAGATGAGTTTAGCAGCCTGGATAAAGGACATCACTTGCACAAATTATTGCTGGGATAGCTATACTAGCATAGATCTATACAGGAATGGGACCTGTTATCCAAAATGCTCAGGACCAAGGGTATTCCGGATAAGGGGTCTTTCTGTAATTTGGATCTCCATACCTTAAGTCTACTAAGAAATCAATAAAACATTAATTAAACCCAATAGGATTATTTTGCATCCAGTAAGGATTTATTATATCTTAGTTGGGATCAAATACAAAGCACTGTTTTATTTTGACAGAGAAAAAGGAAATCAATTTTCAAAATCTGAATTATTTGATTAAAATGGGGTCTATGGGAGACAGGCTTTCCGTAATTCGGAGCTTTCTGGATATCGGGTGTCTGGATAAGGGATCCCATACCTGTAGTATCTCACTAGGAAGGTACGAATGGAATAACCTTATGGGATCTAGTATTTATGCATATGAAAAATCTGATGGCTGAAATGGAAAACAAAGTTGTAATGCTGTCCAGTATCATAAGGAAGAATGAGGGGTTAGGGTAAGTAATTAGCCTTTCCTTTCATAAACATAAACGTTAATGTTTACTCTTCCCAATCCATTAAGTGAGCTTTGCTTATTAAAATCCTCGCTGCAGAAGTACTGCATGTAATTACTAGCAGGAATAACGCTAAGGTCACACTGGCACAGGTCCCACAGAAAGCAAAGGAACATCTCTATCCAGTGTGAGACACTTCATGCAGCCATACATATGCATAATATGAATGGGAATTGTTCTTGAATACATTCAGTTACATATAAACATTGATGTGGTAGAACAGTATTTACACACAGTTCATGACAGATTCCCCCTTAATCTTAAAATGATATCTTGGATTTGGCACCACCATAATATTCAGGGCGTTCTGCCCTATATCGTATAGGCTGCTGCTCCTACGTTGTGCTGGCTCACTGGGAGTCAATGACAAGCAGATGTTTGGGGCAGGCCAATCGAGAGCAAACGGATCCTTAGGGAAGGTGAAAGGAGACATTTTCAGATCCATCTGGATCATTCCTCCCTTACTCTATGATGGCAAGTTGTTTCTTAAAATCCTACACACTAGAAAGATAACCCCAAAACACCAAAGGGGCCAGAAAGATTTTTCCCAAGCAGCCAGGCTAAGGGCTAAATATACAGCTCTGTGCTGAAAAAATAAATATACAGGTATCGGACCCCTTATCCGGAAACCCATTATCCAGAAAGTTCCAAACTACGAAAAAGGCCATCTCCCATAGACTCCATTTTAATCAAATAATTCACATTTTTAAAAATGATTTCCTTTTTATCTGTAATAATATAACAGTACCTTCTACTTGATCCCAAAAAAGATATAATTAATCGTTATTGGAGGAAAAACAATCCCATTGGGTTTCATTGAAGTTTAAATCATTCTTTTTGTAGACTTAGGTTAGGAGATCTGAATTACGGAAAGACCCCTTATCAGGGTCGGGCTGGGGGTTGCAGGGCCCACCAGGGCTGCCGTCCCAGTGGCCCCGACAGCCACGTCCCCTGCACCCCCTAACCCCCCCTCTGCAAGGGCCCCAGCTGAGCCTCCCTGACCTCCCGCTGAGCCTCCATAACTCCCCGCATTGTCCCCCACCCGATGTCCTCCCCTGAACGCGCGTAAATTTAACGTGTCAGGGGAGGAATGGTCGGCCGGGGGAGTGCCGGCAAGGGTTGGGTCTGGGTCGCCGGGGCACACCGGGTTTTTTCCCTGTATCCCGGCGGCCCAGTCCGACCCTGCCCCTAAATCGGAAAACCGCAGGTCCAGAGCATTCTGGATACAGATCCCATACCTGTACTTTACTTATTAATTGCTTTTACACAGACACACCTAAATTCACAGATAACAGTCTGTTTTACCTGAGAACCAATTTCCAACCTTCATTAGGCTACAGCTACTCCCTTACCATGTCCCACTTCGGTGATGGATTTTGGCACTTGAAGCCCCTCTGATTTCCATAGTTGGTGGTACACAGATTGTCTGAATGCAAAGGGACTTCTAGACCCACAATCCATCACTTCCCAATGAAACAAGATGAGGTTACATGACTCTGCGAGCCTAGGGGAGTTGGGAGATGCCATGGTAGACTATCATCAATGGATAGTGTGGAAGGTATGGCTGTGTTATGGTATGAGTATATTCATTTTTAGCTGTTCAGATAGTGTTTATGCACCTTCTCTATAAAACCCCAACTATATGAACTCATGCAAAAAATGGCTTTTTTTTTTTTTTTTTTTACAAATTAATAATAGATTATGGTGCTATACATATATATATATATATACAGTGGAGGAAATAATTATTTGACCCCTCACTGATTTTGTAAGTTTGTCCAATGACAAAGAAATGAAAAGTCTCAGAACAGTATCATTTCAATGGTAGGTTTATTTTAACAGTGGCAGATAGCACATCAAAAGGAAAATCGAAAAAATAACTTGAAATAAAAGATAGCAACTGATTTGCATTTCATTGAGTGAAATAAGTTTTTGAACCCTCTAACAAAAAAAGACTTAATACTTAGTGGAAAAACCCTTGTTTGCAAGCACAGAGGTCAAACGTTTCTTGTAATTGATGACCAAGTTTGCGCACATTTTAGGAGGAATGTTGGTCCACTCCTCTTTGCAGATCATCTCTAAATCCCTAAGGTTTCGAGGCTGTCTCTGTGCAACTCTGAGCTTGAGCTCCCTCCATAGGTTTTCTATTGGATTAAGGTCCGGAGACTGACTAGGCCACTCCATGACCTTAATGTGCTTCTTCTTGAGCCACTCCTTTGTTGCCTTTGCTGTATGTTTTGGGTCATTGTCGTGCTGGAACACCCATCCACGACCCATTTTCAGTTTCCTGGCAGAGGGAAGGAGGTTGTCGTTCAGGATTTCACGATACATGGCTCCGTCCATTTTCCCGTTAATGCGAATAAGTTGTCCTGTGCCCTTAGCAGAAAAACACCCCCAAAGCAAAATGTTTCCACCCCCATGCTTGATGGTGGGGACGGTGTTTTGGGGGTCATAGGCAGCATTTTTCTTCCTCCAAACACAGCGAGTTGAGTTAATGCCAAAGAGCTCTATTTTGGTCTCATCAGACCACAGCACCTTCTCCCAGTCACTCACAGAATCATTCAGGTGTTCATTGGCAAACTTCAGACGGGCCTGCACATGTGCCTTCTTGAGCAGGGGGACCTTGCGAGCCCTGCAGGATTTTAATCCATTGCGGTGTAATGTGTTTCCAATGGTTTTCTTGGTGACTGTGGTCCCTGCTAATTTGAGGTCATTAACTAACTCCTCCCGTGTAGTTCTAGGATGCTTTTTCACCTTTCTCAGAATCATTGACACCCCACGAGGTGAGATCTTGCGTGGAGCCCCAGAGCGAGGTCGATTGATGGTCATTTTGTGCTCCTTCCATTTTCGAACAATCGCACCAACAGTTGTCACCTTCTCTCCCAGCTTCTTGCTAATGGTTTTGTAGCCCATTACAGCCTTGTGCAGGTCTACAATTTTGTCTCTGACATCATTGGACAGCTCTTTGGTCTTTCCCATGTTGGAGAGTTTGGAGTCTGCTTGATTGATTGATTCTGTGGACAGGTGTCTTTTATACAGGTGACTAGTTAAGACAGGTGTCCTTAATGAGGTTGACTAATTGAGTAGAAGTGTCTAACCACTCTGTGGGAGCCAGAACTCTTAATGGTTGGTAGGGGTTCAAAAACTTATTTCACTCAATGAAATGCAAATCAGTTGCTATCTTTTATTTAAAGTTATTTTTTCGATTTTCCTTTTGATGTGCTATCTGCCACTGTTAAAATAAACCTACCATTGAAATGATACTGTTCTGAGACTTTTCATTTCTTTGTCATTGGACAAACTTACAAAATCAGTGAGGGGTCAAATAATTATTTCCTCCACTGTATATATATATATATATATACGTACAGTATATGTTAAATATAATATATATATATATATATATGGATAAATGACTAAGTGGCTTTCCTGCTGGGGTAACTGAGGCTAATTCTGAGCACATACCCGTGAGTATTTATATTACAGAACCTCCCCTTTAATTCCCAGTATTCAGTTTTTCATGCAAAGAGCTCATTTAGACAAATTTCCCCTGTTTCTGCCTTGAGCGTGCCTTCCTCCCTGTGCGTGGCAGTTGTGCCGGCCTCATTACTCGGCTTTTACACATAACTCCCGGCCTTTTCCACGTGTTTATATTTCATTAAGGAGTGACACACAAATGCAACTCAGAGACGTCATTGCTAAGCATGCTGGGAGAAACAAGAGCCGGCCTTAAAACTCCCCATTTTTTTCCCCTGAGGGGGTTTAACATGACATCTGTGCTAAAGCTGCTTTCCAAAGAATCGCAGGCATCTGTACTACAGTGGCTTGTACTGTTGTGAGAGTAGGGTTTTTAGTGTAAACATATTTCCAAAGCCCTCCACTTTATTTATTTTGGCAGCGAGCGGCGATGTGACACGCATGGCAGTCACTGGCGATGTCGCAACACTGTGCCGTCTGTTAGGAATGCGAGTCTCGGGACGGGCAGCTGAAAAATGCCTTGTGCTGGCAGCTAGCGGGAAGGCAGAGAGGGATGTACAGAGAGCGGGGGCAAGCACACGCACATAAATGTGCCCTATGTACACGTGCGAAGAGGCATTTATATAGCGAATTCAGGGAACAATGCCCCCTGTTGTATAGATATAAGGAGCACATAAAGGTATACAGGCCATAATGCCTTGTAAAATCATCATATTTTACAGCAGGTTAAACGCACATTTCAATGAGTCATGTGACATTATACAGGTATAGGATCCATTACCCGGAAACCCATAATCCAGAAAGTTCTGAATTATGAAAAGGCCATCTCCCATAGACTCCATTTTAAACATAAAAAAAACAAAAAAATTATTCTAATTTTTAAAAAGGATTATTACCCCTTTTTGGGGCAGAACAGTCGTATTGGGTTTATTTAATGGTTAAATGATTCCCTTTTCTCTGTAATAATAAAACAGTACCTGTACTTGATCCCAACTAAGATATAATTACCCCTTATTGGGGGCAGAACAGCCCTATTGGGTTTATTTAATGGTTAAATGATTCCCTTTTCTCTGTAATAATAAAACAGTACCTGTACTTGATCCCAACTAAGATATAATTACCCCTTATTGGGGGCAGAACAGCCCTATTGGGTTTATTTAATGGTTAAATGATTCCCTTTTCTCTGTAATAATAAAACAGTACCTGTACTTGATCCCAACTAAGATATAAATCATCCTTATTGGATGCAAAACAATCCTATTAATTAATGTTTAAATGATTTTTTTAGTAAAAAAAAAAAAGTATGAAGATCCAAAAAGACCTCAAGTCCTGAGCATTCTGGATAACAGGTCCCACACCTGTACTAGTTGACAATGGAGTAACTCACTTGTGCTTTTTTCCCCAGTCAATAATCTGAAGGAGTCTGTACACTGCTCAAAATGATCCTCCCCTCCATTAGTTATTTGAGGTTCTTTCCGATAGCAACCAGGTAGGGTATAAAACACACAAAAGCCTGCACAACACATGCAGATAATCAGGGAATCTCACCTTATTCACTGGACCTGTGAGTCATGGGTCAACAATAATTGGGGCCAAAAGAGAACCATCAGGAAAGGACCGGATAATGCACCTCACCCGAAGGGAGTTGTCAACCCTGCCTGATCGATATTTGGATTATTCTTGGATAGATATATGTGGGCCCTATGAAAGCCACTAACTCGGCTACGGAGTCATGGTTGGCCCAGTTAACTGGAATCACAAGACTAGCAGATAGTAAAGAAGCCAATGAGAAATATGGATGTGGAAAATTAGTTATAGTCTAAGCTAGTCTAGTTAATCTACATTGCTCCCTTTAAGTCTCGCACTTCTAAGTACACTCTCTCAATCATCCTAAGCACCTGTCTGAACCCTCTTATCAGAGAAAGTACAAACTCCTCTTTATTGCGGGAGGATCATAAAACCATTGAGGAGCAATGTCAATATTTCTCTTGTGTCTCTTGGTGATCCCCGTGTATGGCCAAGCAAGACTAGCATTTTATTATGCTATACAGATAGTTTACTCTGCCGAGTGGCAAACAGCGCCATTACAAAAGAAGCAAAGAGCAGTTTGTTAGAGCACTTCAGAACTGAATAAACAAAGTGCAAGCACTGATGTCACTGCGGTTACACTTTGGTCGTAAAAAGGAGTATCTTGGGCATATTGGGACAAGCAACGACTTAGCCCTGAGTCTAGGAGACAGGAAACAAGGCAGGTTAGAATGCCGACGTCAGTTCCACAATACAGTTTTCCTAAGGTTATTCAACCGTGCAACAGTAAAATAACAGTAATTATTATTAGTGCTATCAGGAAAATATGAAATAAGGGGGACACACCTTAAGCCAGTATAGTCCAATGGTGATCATTACCCAATCTGACTCAGAACCTGTTTGACAGGTTCTGCCCAGCCAAGCTTGGCCTTGTAAGTGGCCCTCACAAGGATCCTCTACAGCAGCGGTGCCTAAACTGTGGTGGTGGCACAGTGGCAGGGAGGGCTCTGCCTCACGTGCGGATGAGACATGGCTGAAAAGCCTACATGGTTGCTCAAATACACCTGTGAAAGCCCAACATGAAGTTCAATAAGGAGATCATCTGGGGTGACCACTTACTTTCTATCTGGCTGTTAATGGCGGATAAAGAAATATTATACTTAATCTAGAACCTCATTATGAAATAAGGGAGGCCCTGACCCAAGGTCCTAACATTCTTTGGCATTGCTTTGCTGGGGCAAATATCATTTTTGGCTAAAAGGACTTAACAAGACAGAATGTTAGATTTAGATTGAAAATCATCTTCAGAACCAAACAGGAGGTGAGATATCAGGTATCGGGCATTGTAGTTGAAAACTGTGCAGAATGTGTTGTTTTATCTGTGCCTATATTCATGTTGCAACTGCCTACATATAACATTCATGTGTAGTTGTACCGATATCCCATATAAACAGTGTATCAGAGCTAGAGCAGAGTTTCTATGGGAACCAGCAATGCCATCTCTTTATTGGTGACTAGACTGAAGGGGAGTGTTTAGTGATTCACTGCATTAGCTTGGAACTGAGCATGCCCAGTAGCCAACAGTAAATTCCTGAGGGAGGGGGCTGAGTGGGTTACAGGAGGAGAAGGAATCCTAAGTGATTAAGGGTAAACTGCAGCCTTACTATTAACCTTTGAACAACTAAAGTGGCAGATGTTTAAAGATCTTAAAGATCTAGCTGCACAACACTAGCTGCACTGCAGCTAGTGTTGTGGCCCCAGCACGTATTCACATAAGAAAGTGGAGCAGCGTCAGGGTTACCTGAAGCAGCGATTGCTTATAAAGTGCCTGCCGGTGACATCATACAGCGTGACGCGCTCTCAGACTCCTGTCGGTTCCTGTGGGAAACCACCTCTGCAGCTGCCGGCAGGGAACAATGATCTCCTCTTATAGCCAGTGTTCTAGCATTAAATCAATAGCCCTGAACAGTGCTTGTTCAAGGCTTTCCATGCTCACGAGGTAATTACTTTCCTCTAACTCACAGGGAACGGAAGGCAGCTGCTGTAAAGATGGAGAAGCAGGAGGCAAGAAACAAGCTGCCAAAATATACATGGGGATTTATCTGAAAAGATTGTCCCTTAGCACAGGGCCAAGGACTAATATTTCCTTAAAAACAACTCTTTTCCACTAGCCACCTTAGCTTTTCTCCCCCCCCCCCCCCATCTTTTTTTGTTTACCCAGTATGTATGCATCCAATTCAGCACTAGACATACTTGACGGATACTATTAACATCCTAGTATTGTACAATAGTTGTCTATAGCCATGGGTTATATGCAGCGGGTGAATGTTGTCTAAATATACACAAGCATGTTCCCCAAGATGTAGGGCTGACAGGTCTGCCTTAAGATTCCTTCCCATGAACACTTTCCTCCTGTTTCATTCTGCAACCCTTGTTAATTAATTGAATACACCCCTCTCTCACTATAAAACAAACCAGAGTAGCTTTGGATGGTGGCATTGGGGGCCCTCCTCGCAACCTCCAGGGTCCTCCTCCAGACCCCCCAAACTAAGCTCACCACGTACCCTTTATCCGCAGGCTGAGAATCTGCCCCTTCGCTTTAAAATCTACCAGTTGTGCCTGCATCCAGGAGCATTGCTTTGGCCCAGGTGAAGGCACACACAGCACATTTCAGCCCCAAACTGCATACAAACTGTGCCTGAAGCAGGGCTGAAGCAATGCTTCCAGGTGCAGGCACAACTTATAGCATCGGGGCACTCCATCTGGCACTAGCTTTACCTCCTTCACAACTTTATAGAGGCGGGCCGGGAGGGAGTTGGGTTGGCGGGGACCGGGTTTTCTCCTGCTGTCCCACCAGCACCACGGGTGTATTTCTGCACCTCCACCCAACTCTTCCCTTTGTCACTGAAGGCATACACTGGATAATCTGAGCATATCATTTGTGGAACAAAAAAAAGAACTCCCTCTCAGCTCCTCCACTGGATTTAGCTGCAAGAATCCAGTGGAGTTTTGGAGAAGTTTTTTTTAAGCAAATAGACACTCAAGGGCTGCCCCCCACTAAAGCTGCTTCCTTAAGGTGGCCGTAAACGTTTAGATATTAGTTGTCTTATGACAAACGTTCGGGTATCAGTTGTACATTGTATTGCAACAATCTAAAACTAACATTCAGATTGAAATTGTCAGATTAAAGCTGGCCATAGACGTTCTGATTTTAGTCTTCTAGAGACGAACGTTCGGATATCGGTAATGAAACGACCTGAAACTAACATTTAGCCTGAAATTGTAGGATAAAGCCCTAAAAATAAGTGGGAGGATGTTCTGAACATAAAATAGTTGGCAGACACCAATCATACGAATTCCATTGTAGGTGCCCAAAGGATATCGTCTGATACACCATACATGCACAGATTTTATCGCTAACCTGCCCAATTGACTAAACGCCCAATCACCATGGTATATTGTATGATTTTATGGGTACGTGTATGGCCAGCTTAAAGTCTAAAAATAACGAACTAACCAGTGTCGGACTGGCCTACAGGGATACCAGGAAAACTCCCGGTGGGCCCAGGTGGCAGTGGGCCCTCCTGCTCACCCAGCCATTTGCCTTGTATGCCTATACCATGGCCATTACTCAATCCTATATGAAAAGAAATGGAGGAAAGGATAGATAATATGTAAAAAGAAGTAATTAAGAGATTAAAGAAAGTGAGTGAACAGAGAAGGGGAGAGTGGGCCTAAGGTCTAAGGGTTTTCTGGTGGGCCCTTAGCACCCCAGTCCGACACTGGTTCTGACCATTAATAATCACCACATAACAATTCAACGAAACTTGTAAAACTATTATAGTAATACGACTGCCATTTTCTAACCTGTCCAAATGAATAAACAACCACCATGGTATGAAAATTGGCAGGACAATAATTTGGACCCTGCGCACAGTCGAATAAATGCACAAAACTTGGTTTCATCCAATTATATTGATGCGTATATGGCCAGCTTTAGGCACAGAACATTGGTTGCCTGTATAGAAAATGTGGCCCTTAGGCACGTAGTAACTCAACCAACAAGCTGATCTCGTGATGATAGTTTCATATACAAGTTTGTGTATGTTATTGTTGTTTCTTGGCAGCTGGCTCTATTACCTTATGAAGGTGAAACAAATGTTGGAAGTTTTATGTAAATCTGTTATATACAGTGGTGTGAAAAACTATTTGCCCCCTTCCTGATTTCTTATTCTTTTGCATGTTTGTCACACAAAATGTTTCTGATCATCAAACACATTTAACTATTAGTCAAAGATAACACAAGTAAACACAAAATGCAGTTTTTAAATGAGGGTTTTTATTATTTAGGGAGAAAAAAAATCCAAACCTACATGGCCCTGTGTGAAAAAGTAATAACTGGTTGGGCCACCCTTAGCAGCAATAACTGCAATCAAGCGTTTGCGATAACTTGCAACGAGTCTTTTACAGCGCTCTGGAGGAATTTTGGCACACTCATCTTTGCAGAATTGTTGTAATTCAGCTTTATTTGAGGGTTTTCTAGCATGAACCGCCTTTTTAAGGTCATGCCACAACATCTCAATAGGATTCAGGTCAGGACTTTTGACTAGGCCACTCCAAAGTCTTCATTTTGTTTTTCTTCAGCCATTCAGAGGTGGATTTGCTGGTGTGTTTTGGGTCATTGTCCTGCTGCAGCACCCAAGATCGCTTCAGCTTGAGTTGACGAACAGATGGCCAGACATTCTCCTTCAGGATTTTTTGGTAGACAGTAGAATTCATGGTTCCATCTATCACAGCAAGCCTTCCAGGTCCTGAAGCAGCAAAACAACCCCAGACCATCACACTACCACCACCATATTTTACTGTTGGTATGATGTTCTTTTTCTGAAATGCTGTGTTACTTTTACGCCAGATGTAACGGGACACGCACCTTCCAAAAAGTTCAACTTTTGTCTCGTCGGTCCACAAGGTATTTTCACAAAAGTCTTGGCAATCATTGAGATGTTTTTTAGCAAAATTGAGACGAGCCTTAATGTTCTTTTTGCTTAAAAGTGGTTTGCGCCTTGGAAATCTGCCATGCAGGCCGTTTTTGCCCAGTCTCTTTCTTATGGTGGAGTCGTGAACACTGACCTTAATTGAGGCAAGTGAGGCCTGCAGTTCTTTAGATGTTGTCCTGGGGTCTTTTGTGGCCTCTCGGATGAGTTGTCTCTGCGCTCTTGGGGTAATTTTGGTCGGCCGCCCACTCCTGGGAACGTTCACCACTGTTTTTGCCATTTGTGGATAATGGCTCTCACTGTGGTTCGCTGGAGTCCCAAAGCTTTAGAAATGGCTTTATAACCTTTACCAGACTGATAGATCTCAATTACTTTTGTTCTCATTTGTTCCTGAATTTCTTTGGATCTTGGCATGATGTCTAGCTTTTGAGGTGCTTTTGGTCTACTTCTCTGTGTCAGGTAGCTCCTATTTAAGTGATTTCTTGATTGAAACAGGGGTGGCAGTAATCAGGCCTGGGGGTGACTACAGAAATTGAACTCAGGTGTGATAAACCACAGTTAAGTTATTTTTTAACAAGGGGGGCAATCACTTTTTCACACAGGGCCATGTAGATTTGGAGTTTTTTTTCTCCCTTAATAACGTAAACCTTCATTTAAAAACTGCATTTTGTGTTCAATTATGTTATCTTTGACTAATAGGTAACGGTTTTTGATGAGCAGAAACATTTAAGTGTGACAAACATGCAAAAGAATAAGAAATCAGGAAGGGGGCAAATAGTTTTTCACACCTCTGTAGACTTCTGCTGCACGTATTCACTCCACAGGCCTCTCTTGCAGACGAAAGGCCTCTCCATTACACTTAAGAGCAAACAATCTAGTTATCAACATCAAGTGTACCTAATATATTCCTGAGATAGGCAATCTAACAGGCAGTAGCAGGGTAGGACTGGCAGGGTTTACGTAAATGCCTCGTACAGAAACTTATCAGCAGGCTCCAGAAGTCGTGAGCGGCCCAGTAACTGAGCATGAGCTAGCAAGTTTACATGATAAAGGCGGCAAATGAGGCCCCTGGGTTTAACCCTTTAGAGCCAGCGAAGACTACGATATGCAAAGGAATTTGCTTCTATAATTTCTTTACAGAGCTATGTATCAGCATCCTATGCCAATTCTAAGCAACTTTTCAATTGGTCTACATTGTTTATTTGTTATAGTTTTTCATTTATTTGTCATTTATTCCAGTCCAGCGAAACCTTTTGAATTAATGGGGAACACAACTTAAGCCTTTTGAAAAGTAAACATAATTTCAAGCAATTTTTGTAATATACATCAATTAAAAAATATGCAGCCTTTTCATGATTGCTAATGTAATAATATGGTTTGGAACAGTTCCCTAAGCCCCGCCCCCTGTTCCCCTGCTGATCTGGCTGACTACTTTGTGACTCAAATAAAATGTAACAGTAGTCGCCTGTCCTCAGCCTGCATCCTCCCAATCCCACAATTCCCTGCAAACATGGTGTCAATAAGGAAAGGAACATCACAGTGCAATGCATTGTGGGTTATGTAGTTCCTGCATGCTGTCTGTAAGCTGTGGAGAAGTTGTTACAATTTGTAACATCAATGTTTCAGTTCCTCCTCCCCTGCCAGGATTTCAAATGATGCAGAAAGAGAAGAACTGTTTTGCAGCTGGATTTCAGCATATAAAAATGGTATTTATTCCTACTTTTTAAAGGGACAGATTACAGTGATAGGTATATTAGGGGTTTCTGTGTTGTGTGGGGGTCTTTAACAAATTTTGGTTCAGAAGCCGGAGTTCCTCTTTAAAAATCCTGGTTCACAAGCATAACACAGGGCAGTAGCTCACATCAAAGAAGGAAAAAATGTAAATATGAAGTTAAAAGAAATATGCAGACAAATTGCAACAAAAACAGGTAAAGTCAGCAAGCAGAAATCAAGTTAAAAGAAAAACAAAAGAGTCAGGTAAATAGGAGATGAAATTCTCAGGGGCAGGAAGCATTAAAGAGACAGTTAAACTAGAATAGAAGATGACTATATGTTAAGGCAGTCTAAATCATAGTTTAACTAGTTAATAAACTACATCTCTAATATTCCCGGGCAGCTGTAGTGTAACCGGTGGTAGAGAGCCCCCCGGACTGCATTTTCACTTTATTAAGAAGGATCTTGGAACTTCCACGGAAGTTTCACGATACAATTCGCCTAAGGCGAAATGCAGAAAATCGCTGCAAATCCATGCCTGGCGAAAAAATTCGCTCATCACTAGCCCCTAGGCGTACTTCCTGTACAAGGATGCCCAGTATACACAGGTATATATACAGGTATAGGACCTGTTATCCAGAATGCTCAGGACCTGGGGTTTTCCGGATAAGGGATCTTTCCATAACTTGGATCTCCATACCTTAAGTCTGGTAAAAAAGAATTTAAATATTGAATAAACCAATCCAATAGGATTGTTATTATTACAAAGAAAAAGGGAAATCATTTTTAAAAATTAGATCTATTTGCTTATAATGGAGTCTTGGGGAGATGTCTTTTCCGTTATTCAGAACTTTCTGGATAACGGGTTTCTGGATAAGGGATACCTGTATATGAAAAAGAAGGAGAGGTGAGGAGGAATTGTACATACAATCACTACTGACATTTAGATAATACAAGCACAAGATGGAGCAACCTTCATTTTGCACAACATGTTACAACATTCAGTTCAATAACAAAAATTTTTTTAAAAAGCGTGTGGTAACGTGAAGTGACCTAAATGTCTACAGCACTTGCTCTGTTTGTATGTAATACAATGCTGCCTTTCGCCGGTGCTGAAGAAACTGAGTATATCCTTATCGGCTACATTCTACTACAGCAGGTTACACCCAATTTATTTACCTCTAATCTACAGTTAAATAGATTTTCATATTTTATTCTGTATATGAATTATTTGCCTTTCCTTCATGAGCAGAAGCTGCCATGATGTTTGCTAGGAAGTTTCCATTTCTCATCTCATCAGCTGGCAGTATTTGAAATAGTGGCTTCTGCTGACACGGTTGCCATTAAAATGATTATCATTAAACCTCTACCTCCCCCAGATCCCCACCCCGTCCTCCTCCTACCCCCCTAACCCTACCTTTCTATCTCAGCTTAACCCACTATACTATACTACCTTTCTTAACCAATCAACTATAGCCTATTAGAAGAGAGAATCAACCACGCTATCAAAAGAAAAACAAGAATAAAACAAATATGATGTTGAAACTGTAACTTTTATTGCAATCCATTAAGAAATAACAATTGAATGTAAATCAGTCATGTTGATTGTTCTGTTTCTGTATTAAAAAACTAATAAAAACTTTCAAATAAAAAAAAAAAATGATTATCATTAATATTTTCTCGACTATTAATTTAGTAAAGCGAGTGTGCCCCAGCCAATACAATCATGTATGGTGAATCCTGCTCCCCAAACAGTTTGATGATACGGCCTGCCATAACATGGAACGCTCCATAGAATTCTCTCAGAGAAAATTGTGTTGTGACTCTCCCCTGGGTCAAGAAAAAACCTTAGAAAATGCTTTTGCGCCATTATCATGGGATAAGGGAAGTTTGATATACCCTTATATATCTGCTTATCACTCTTTTATTTATCTGCTTATAACTTTGTGCTGCATTATCCCAGATGTTATAAACAAGCTGATGACTGCAATAGCTAAATAAAGCACTATACATATGTTTCACAAACAATAGTAAAAAGCCCAGCTGGCTTCAGCACAATATTTGACTGACGTGTTAAACTTCCTATTTGAACAGTGTTTATTGAATACATTATTGTCCTTTATAAACAGCACAACACTGTACTGATCTGAGGTGAGACAAACACCACCATAAGACAGATACATACACTATATACATATATTTTTCCTATAAGAGACGTTGTGTCAAACTCATCAACAAAAAAGCCAGTACCTTCCTATGGAATATAATTAATCGGTTCAACACACATACTGCACAGGAAGTAAGAGTGAGGTGTAGTTCATCACTTCCTGTTCGCCATAGACCTACACACATGTAGACAAGAGGCAACAGCTAACAGGATTTTTAGCCCTGAATATAACAGCTTGGATACAGCACGATCAGATGTCAGCCTCAGCCAGCTTTAGTCAAAGATATAGAACTGTAATTACAGCTTATTATGTAATTTATTATGTGCAGTTTACATATCATGGAGAACTTGTAGGATGGTACACAATACCTACTAATACCATTGTGGGGCAAATAAAAACACCATATAACACTCTAACTAAACCAAATTTCACATTTTGCTCCCATTATTTACATTATATAAAAGTCCTACGGGACTGATTTACTAACAACCTAGAACAGTTAGGGGAGCTTTCAAAAGGTCTGTAAAAAAGGATAGATACATTTGACAATTAGAACGAATAACTAAACGAGCACATCAGTAAATCTGAGTGCAGATAAAAGAGGCCTGAGGAATATGTCCCAGTACACATAATATTACCTACATAGAACAATACTCCGAATACAAAATTCAGAGTAACCAAAATAATATCTGATTTTCTAAAATGTCACGAAAATGCTTCTATCGGTCATACGAAAATATCATAATTGTGTTCCGAAAGTCACAATATTTTCGGACTGAAAAATTTGTTAAACCACGAAAACCTTTCTGGCTTTGAAGCACATGGCAAAAAGAGAGTCACGATCCCAAAGCTAATGGATTCCGAAATGGTCATAGTCATGGCGAAAAGTACGACTTTTTCGTGGAAGTTAACGAAAACCACGAAAAAGTTGTGGAATTTGAACGACATTTTCGGGGATTTTACAAAATGTTCGATAAGTTAGAAAAAATACGATTTTAACTTTAAATACTTAATTGGGGTTTTGTAAATGGGCCCCTAGTAGTGATGAGCAAATATGTAAAATTCACAAAACGGCAAAAAATTAGCGAAACGCATTTGTCACACAATTTTTTTTTCGGCCACGTTTTTTTGTCGCCAGCGTCTATTTTTTTTACGCGACCACGCCCAATTTTGATGCGACCACAACCTTTTTTCTACTCAGCCGCGCACTTTTTGACGCGACCACGCCCAATTTGACACGCAACAAAAAAATTAAATGCAACAACTTTTTCCACGGAAGTTTCGCGATACAATTCGCCTAAGGCGAAATGCGGAAATTTGCTGCAAATCCATGCCTGGCGAAAAAATTTGCTCATCACTAGCCCCTAGGCGTACTTCCTGTACAAGGATGCCCAGTATACACAGGTATATATACAGGTATAGGACCCGTTATCCAGAATGCTCGGGACCAAGGGTATTACGGATAAGGGGTCTTTCTGTAATTTGGATCTCCATACCGTAAGTCTACTAAAAAAACAATAAAACATTAATTAAACCCAATAGGATTGTTCTGCTACCAATTAGGATTATTTATATCTTAGTTGGGATCAAGTACAGGTACTGTTTTATTATTACAGAGAAAAGGGAATCATTTAACCATTAAATAAACCCAATAGGGCTGTTCTGCCCCCAATAAGGGGTAATTATATCTTAGTTGGGATCAAGTACAGGTACTGTTTTATTATTACAGAGAAAAGGGAATCATTTAACCATTAAATAAACCCAATAGGGCTGTTCTGCCCCCAATAAGGGGTAATTATATCTTAGTTGGGATCAAGTACAGGTACTGTTTTATTATTACAGAGAAAAGGGAATCATTTAACCATTAAATAAACCCAATAGGGCTGTTCTGCCCCAATAAGGGGTAATTATATCTTAGTTGGGATCAAGTACAGGTACTGTTTTATGATTACAGAGAAAAGGGAATCATTTAACCATTAAATAAACCCAATAGGGCTGTTCTGCCCCCAATAAGGGGTAATTATATCTTAGTTGGGATCAAGTACAGGTACTGTTTTATTATTACAGAGAAAAGGGAATCATTTAACCATTAAATAAACCCAATAGGACTGTTCTGCCCCCAATAAGGGGTAATTATATCTTAGTTGGGATCAAGTACAGGTACTGTTTTATTACTACAGAGAAAAAGGAAATCAGTTTTAAAATTCTAAATTATTTGATTAAAATGGAGTCTATGGGAGACTAAGGATAAGGGATCCCATACCTGTATATATAAGTACCTGGAAGCATATGGAAAGCTCCCACACTAGGCAGCCAGTATGAGTCAGCAAAAAAACAAATGATTTAACCCTGAAAGTGCCAGTCAGTCAGCAGTGGAGTCAGAGAAGGGGATTACAGCGGGCACCCTGTATTGATCTGCTATGGGGAGATTGCTATCAGTAATATCTGACTCACACAGCCTGCCAAGCTTGAGAACTAAATACTGGTGTCTCCAGGCGCCATGAAGGCACTCGTACGTAATAAATAAAAATAAATGGGTTCTGGGTAGATCCATAGACGGGACAAAATTCCAGTTCTGAATTCAGGAATGTTGGCAGGCACTGATTAGACTAAGCTATGAGGCTGAAACATTGTCAGTCTCACTTGCCCCCCAATGTTCCCTTTAAGCTGCACAATGTGAGCAGAAAGAGAATTCCGTGTACACATATTGGTTCAGACCCACCCACTGCTCTGCCCACAAGGTTTTTAAATGTGTGCACAAAAGATAATGTTTCTACACACGCCCTTATAAGAACTAACAGAGAATTCTGCTCCTAGTCTATGCTAACAACAAACAACTGTGTATGCCACTCTGGGAGACCAGTGGCGCTCCCCATTTATGCAGATGGAACCACAATGTGAATCCTTTGTAGAATGGAACACAATCTTATATATAATAGCGGGTATTTAATTCCATAATAAAATGTCTTTTTCGGAAATAACAGCTGAACTATTTGCATTTTTAAAGGAGAAGAAAAGGTAAAAACTAAGTAAGCTTTATCAGACAGGTCTATGTAAATAAAATCATAAGCACTTACAGTAAATCCTCTATCAAAAGAAACACAGGATTTCTTGTCTCTTTTTTGTAAACATGATGTTTCAGTGTTTGACTTCCTTCCAGAGTCTGCACAGATCTCTCCTCTCTCCTGTTCCCCCCTCCCCCCTCCTGCTCCCCCCTCCCACTAGAATGCTAAGAACTCCCTCCCCCCTTCCTTAGGAATGTGTGATCTGAGCTAGAATGGCTAGACTGCAGGAAGGAAGTTACTTAAAATGGCAGCTTTTATCTTATCTATCTGCTATAGTGATGGTTTCTGCAGAATAAATATACTGGTCTAGGCGGCACTAATGTGGCAAATCTATTGGCAGTAAAATGCCAAAATGACTTTCCTTTTTCTTTAAATACCTTTATTATCATCATTTTCTTATTTCATAAGGAGATAAAATGTGCAAAGTTGGCTACTGGTATAGGGACCCATAGTATTTACTAGTCAGCTGCTGGGGAACCAATCAGTAGTGCTCCCTATTACTGTCAGTAGCAAGTCATGTGTAAAGAAACCCATCTGTGAATCCAAAGAGTATGTCTTCCATGCCAAAAAAAACTAAGAGAAATAAATCAAATGTAAAAAAATATACTTTTGCCTCTTATTATTTCCATTAAGCAAGTATAGTGGCCCTTTTTAAAGAGGTGGGGTACATTATGCACTGGAATGCTGAATGTACTTTAGCCTTTAAATACCCAACACTGTTTTTCCATTTACCAAAAATGTTCACCAGGTATGATTACCATTTCAAATCCCTAGCGTTTGGGGACCTTGAGTTACAAGTAGTTCCTAAGCCCCAGTTGAGACAGTCTCAGTACTCTAATAGAGTGTGCCTGTGTGGGCCTGAGGATGCTGTTCTGCAGTTTTGGCAGCTCGTTTGTTCTTGTAGCATTTTCTCAGCAGCTCCCTTTATACATTTGGTACCCTTCCCCTCATGTCATTTCTCGTGCTGTGTTTGTCTTACTTGCACAGGAAGCATCTGCTATTATTATTATTATTATTTCCTATCAAACCATTATGTCTCCTTAACTTCATGCTCCCACGCCCCTTCCTCCCTGCCCTTATATCACTTCTTTACTTCCCTTACAGTCTTTTGCTTTTTCACCACTGCTGAAATCCTACCTCTCCCTTTTCACCCTACTTCGCCTTCCCCAGCACATCTTTATTCAGCATATTGCCAATCTTATACTCTTACTGCCTTCAACTTAGTATAAAAAGATTTGTGGTAACTTGCCTCTGGGTGCCCAAATGGCGTTTAAAAATAACTCTTCTACTCACCGCTGGCGCAAACTGTTCACCATGTGGGATTCAGTTTGGTATTCTGCCTTTTTTGGCATGATTCGGAACCGGCCGAATCCAAGTGCCTGTCCAAACTGAATCCGAATCCTTAAAATCACGTGACTTTTGATCACATAAACACGGAAGAACTGGGTTCGGATTCAGTTCAGTATTTGGCTGAATCTTTTACGAAGGATTCAGGGTTCAGCCAAACCCAAAAATAGTGGATTCGGTGCATTCCTACTGCAGAGCCCAAAGAAAATCCTACCAGGCAAGATCTTCATCTGCCAATGGTCAAAAGTCATCCCACCCCATACATGTCACGTGACATTATCAATTGGCCTATTAGCTGTGGATTTTGGCTGGTCAGATAAAGCCTTTTGGAATGGTCAGTTTGTGTGGTCAACTTAAACTTTAGAAACATAGCATTAATAGAAGTAACTGTTCCTAGTCTAGAGTTGTGTTCTTTCGATCCCCAAGGTGTGTGCTACTTGTGTTTTATACTAAGGCCAGCCCATTGCCCATTGAGTAATACTACCTGCGTAGCAGAGATTTAGAGCCAATGAAAAAGTAATAAGATATATGAACTGAATCTGATAATAATCTGGCAGGCAATCCCCATTCACTCGCCAAAAGCCAAAATGGCAGCAAACATGTGCAACTCTGACAGAGGGAAAAAAGAACGGTTGTTTTATGAGCGGTAAAGAACTAGAAGTTGTTAAAAGACAGCAAACAAATCATAAAGACCAAAACCAAATTACATTTCAGAAGGAAAAAAAGGAGCTAGGGATAGCACGGCTTCTGTTAGTCATTTCCCCTTACAGCTCTCCGTTGGCCAATTGATTCCCACGTGGCCTATTTACTGGTGCCTCCAACTATGAAATGGTTTAGGCACAGAATCATCTTCTAAACTGTCAACAACAATTGGATTCAATACGCAGTGGCTGAAGTGCGACGGCAGAATTTGGCATTGCCCTGTGATGTGGGGAAATTGAATGGACACAGTGTAACTAAAGGGCTTCAGAGCGGTTAAACTCTCTATTTCTTCTGGAAACTATGAAACAATATGAGGTATCTGAAAGGGTATATTACCCTGTTGGCAGCGTGACTCTTACATTTGTTATTGGCATGACAGTTGTGCAATGCAGCTAGTGTCGTTAAACAGCTGCACCCTGTTTACATTGTGTTAAAGTCAATGGCACCAAAAAATGCCAAGTCAGCAGCTACTTCCACATCCAATCCCGATATACTGTATGGGGAGTGTGATTATTGTCCTCTAAAAGGCCTAAAACAACAACGGCCATATTGAGCTTATTAGCCAGATCCAATTGATTGTACAGCTCGTCAAACAAGCTTTCTATTTCTCCAGTCTTTTTTATTTAATTGAAGGATAACTATACCCCCAAACAGTGTCTCTATAAAAATATATTGCATAAACAGCTAATATGGAACACCCTGCTTCATCTAAAAAAAAACATTTTCATAAAAATATACTTTTTAGTAGTATGTGCCATTGGGTAATCCTAAATAGAAAACTGCCATTTTAAGAATTAAGGGCCGCCTCCTGGGATCATAGGATTCACAGTGCACACAAACATGCTAGGCCCCATCAGCCAATGAATGGACAGAGTTCTGCCTTTTACTCCCACACTACTTCCTGTTAGTTAGAGCTGCATTATTTCCTGTCAGCTGATCTCTGAGGGAGCACACAGCCCATCACTAAATGGCAGCTCAAGGGAAAGGATGTAAAAGGGCAATATTTACTGATATATATATATTCCAGTTTGGCGAGATTCTTAACATAATATAAACTATCTGTTGGTTAAATATTCATTCTGGGGTATAGTTTTCCTTTCATATTTGAACAACCTCCAGTCCCATATCAATTGGGGAGGCAATTTTTTTACCCATATATGGGCCAACAAATAGCTTACCCAATCAGGGATCTCTGGCAGCTTAACAGGCAGAGAAACAAAAAGAGTCACTCAAAATGTTAAAGGAGAACTAAACCCCCAAAAATGACTAAAAATGCCATATTTTATATATGGAACTTACTGCCCTAGCCTAAAGTTTCAGAATCTCAATAGCAATCATGATCAAAGACTTTAAACTTGTAACAGGGGCTCCCTTATCTTGGAAAGTGTCTGCGACACTCACATGCTCAGTGGGCTTTGAGCAGCTGTTGAGAAGCTGAACCTAGGGCTTGCTGCAATTTATTAAGCAGAAAATAATGTTCGACTATCATACAAGCTGATGTTACAGGGCTGATTTATAAATTTTGATTGCAATTGCACTGGTTTCTGAGCTGCCATGTAGTAATTATCTGTAATCAGCCTTGTATTGTGCCATTTATATTCTATATATACAGTATAGTGTGCCATTTATATTCTATATATACAGTATAGTGTGCCATTTATATTCTATATATACAGTATAGTGTGCCATTTATATTCTATATATACAGTATAGTGTGACATTTATATTCTATATATACAGTATAGTGTGCCATTTATATTCTATATATACAGTATAGTGTGCCATTTATATTCTATATATACAGTATAGTGTGCCATTTATATTCTATATATACAGTATAGTGTGACATTTATATTCTATATATACAGTATAGTGTGACATTTATATTCTATATATACAGTATATAGTGACATTTATATTCTATATATACAGTATATAGTGAGTGGGCCCCTAAGCTCAGGTAAGTGACAGCAGCACAGAGTATGGGCAGGGAATCAGCAGAAAAGAAGATGGGGGGCTACTGGGGCATCTTTGGGGGCTCAGATCTTCCCTGCTAGAGGGCTGTGGGTGCCTTGGGCTGATACAGAAGCACAAAACATAATGTACACATTTCTGCCCTACTTCTTTAGTTAGGCTTTAGTTCTCCTTTAGTACCTAACCTACACCCATGAAGAAATGTATCCAGTGTTTCTAGTTAGGCAGTTAAGAGTAACAGCTAAAATGCTACTGAGGAATGGCAGGGAGTGTACCTACTCTACATTACACATTAATAGAATACCGGTGGCATGAAAATAAATGGCTATCTTTACCTAAACAGGTTGTCATTTCAGAAGCTGAGCACTGTCCAAAATATTCTGTTTAAGTTTTAAAAAAAAAAGACATTTCGGAAGATGGGAGTGGCAAAAATCACTAAAATTGAAAAAGGAACTAAGAGGATATAGCAGATGTGCGAAGGAGTGTCACGGAGGCAAGAAAACCACATCTGAAAAAACTGACTTCTAGTTTCACATTTAACTGATAGTTTTAGTCCAAAACAATGAATCTATACACAGCTACCCCCAATACCACACATTAGCATAGCCAGCGCTCTTGTACTCTGTAAGCACGTAGGGCTCGAGCCTGTGAGAGGTGGGGTTTAAAATGTGAACACAGAGAAGAAAAAAACTATATACACATATACACCAATATATATATATATATATATATATATATATATATATATATATATATATATATATATATATATATATACTATATACACCAAAGCTATTTTCTCATGGACATACAGAGAAAATCCTCTTCTTGGGGCCAAGAACCTTGGAGCCAACCTATGATATGAAAGGCATAGACCTGAAAAGAGGTAAATCTGATCATGAACAGCCTTTTTACAAACTTTGCAAGGCAAGATGACTTTCCAATAAAATTGACTAATGTCTGCCATTTACAGCTGTGGAACCACAGGGTGAAGACACACTGGGCTTCTAGTAGCAGCTACTTTTTCATGGCTACTAAACTCCAGAAAATACCCTGCCATAGACAATACTGAAAATTGCCTCTACTAAAACACACGTAGAGACAATTATCAGCATGGTCTGTTTAGTAGCCACAACAAGTAGCTGCTACTAGTAGCTTCATGTGTCTTCATCCTTAAGGTAAGCAGTAAAGGCAAAGGATGGAATTATAACATCATTGGGGTCCCAAACCAAAAGAGCCCTATAGATGTATACACCTTTAACCAAACACAGTTGCTTTATCAATGTATAATGCCTTGCACCAGGGTAGGGCAACATAAGTAGCAGCTGTTAGAAAGAGGGACAGTGCAAATGGGCCAATCTGGTTACAAACAACTGCTGGGATCGCACAAGCAAAAACACTGCACAAAAGTTTAAAAAGCAAGTCTCTTGCATTTGGCCTGATAAAGTGGTTGCATCAATATTTATTTTGCAGAAATGACCTCTCCAGTACTTTTGATGTATAATATATAGCAATGTGCACGACAGTGAGGGAAAGCGTGGAACTATTACCACATACAGCGGCAATGCCATTTTAGCTATGCCAAGAAGCTAAGTTGAAGCCTATGGTGGCTGCCTGTGAGCCTTACTGTGAGCCTTACACCCTGCACAAAGAGATAGCAGCCTGACCTCAGCTGTTAGGAAGCAGCTACGGGGCCCCCGCCCTTTGCAAAAAGAACTCTTGAAAGTTTTGAAAACCTGCAGATGCAAACTTAGCGTGTGTGACTTGCCTTTCCTTCCAGCCACATGTAAAGAGTAAGTTCAAATAAACCTGCCTGCCAACATATGCCGCGTGACGTGCCCTATGAGTTTATAAACATTTTACCAAACACAGTTGGTTTATCAATGTATAATCACTTGCACAGGGGTAGGGTGCCTTAACTAGCAACCTTTGGGGCATAGTAACCAATCTGGTTACAAACCACTTCCTTGAAGGGGAACTCCACCCCAACTCCCCAAGCTTTTTGAAAATTAAACATGATTTCAAGAAGTTAATATGGTTTGGAACCTAAGCCCCGCCCCCTGTTCCCCTACTGATCTGACTGACTACTTTGAGACTCTAAAATGTAACAGTAGCTGCCTGCCTTCAGCCTGCATCCTCCCAATCCCACAATTCGAGCACATGTGATGTCAAAAAGGAAAGGAACATCACAGTGCAATGCATTGTGGGTTATGTAGTTCCTGCATGCTGTCTGTAAAGGTGGCCATACACGCACCGATAATATCGTACGAAACCTCGTTTGTACGATATTCGGTGCGTGTATGGTATGTCGGCGAGTCGACCGATTACGCAGGAAGCTGCTGATATCGGCCGACTCGCCGATCAGACCAGTTTGAAAATTTTGATCGGGCGCCATAGAAGGCCCCTGACCAAAATCTCCCTTCAGCGCTGAATCGGCAGAAGGAGGTAGAAATCCTATTGTTTCTACCTCCTTACCTGCCGATTCAGCCCTGAATGGTGTGTGGCGGATCTGATGATGTTTCGTGCGACCATCGGTCAGACCATCGGAAACATCGTCAGATCGCCACGTGTATGGCCAGCTTAAGCTGTGGAGAAGTTGTTACAATTTGCAACATCAATGTTTTAGTCCCTCCTCCCCTGCCAGGATTTAAAATGCTGCAGAAAGAGAAGAACTGTTTTGCAGCTGGATTTCGGCATATAAAAATAGGATATATTCATACTTTATGGTTTTGAAAACCCGCAGATGCAATTTCTAAAAGAAGTAAAGCGACCTGTCATACCAATCCCCAATCAGAAAGTTCAAATACACAATAATTCTTTTGCAAAACTTCACCTGTTTAGCGATAGGGAAGGACACTTCTGGTACTTTCCGTTTATTTACTGAGGTGATGCTCAATTCACAGTAACTTCAGTTCTACAAAGTTACATCATTCAATCCTAAAACTTATTGTTATTTCAAGAACATTTATTCAATCAGATAAATGATGAACATTGATAACCTACACTGTGCATTCACTCAAAAAAGCAAACTGACAAACTCCAAATGGGTCAGGAATCCGATGCTGTGAGTTTTCTAGTGGCGGTCAGTCTGTGCCCCACAATGATACTCCTAGAATGTAGCCGGCTATAAACGGTTTTGTTTTGTCCCTTAAGCAACAAGTAGACTGAGGTTTTCTAGTGGCGGTCAGTCTGTGCCCCACAATGATACTCCTAGAATGTAGCCGGCTATAAACGGTTTTGTATTGTCCCCTAAGCGACAAGTAGACTGAACTAAGGATGAACTAATGCATGGCACCTACGGCACAAGGAACAAGTCATGTAACAAAAAAAGCAGAAGGAAAGGTAAAAATCATTAGCTAAAGAAGTATGTTAGAAATGTTGTACATTATGTTCTGTGCTTCTGTACCAGCCCAAGGCACCCACAGCCCTTTAGCAGGGAAGGTCTGTGCCCCCAAAGATGCCCCAGTAGCCCCCCATCTTCTTTTCTGCTGATTCCCTGCTCATACTCTGTGCTGCTGTCACTTACCTGAGCTTAGGGGACCCACTCACTATATACTGTATATATAGAATATAAATGTCACACTATACTGTATATATAGAATATAAATGTCTCACTATACTGTATACATAGAATATAAATGTCACACTATACTGTATACATAGAATATAAATGTCACACTATACTGTATACATAGAATATAAATGTCACACTATACTGTATACATAGAATATAAATGTCACACTATACTGTATATATAGAATATAAATGTCTCACTATACTGTATACATAGAATATAAATGTCACACTTTACTGTATACATAGAATATAAATGTCACACTATACTGTATATATAGAATATAAATGGCACACTATACTGTATATATAGAATATAAATGTCTCACTATACTGTATACATAGAATATAAATGTCACACTTTACTGTATACATAGAATATAAATGTCACACTATACTGTATATATAGAATATAAATGGCACACTATACTGTATATATAGAATATAAATGTCACACTATACTGTTTACATAGAATATAAATGTCACACTATACTGTATATATAGAATATAAATGGCACACTATACTGTATATATAGAATATAAATGGCACACTATACTGTATATATAGAATATAAATGGCACGCTTTACTGTATATATAGAATATAAATGTCACACTATACTGTATATATAGAATATAAATGGCACACTTTACTGTATATATAGAATATAAATGTCACACTATACTGTATATATAGTATATAAATTTCACACTATACTGTATATATAGAATATAAATGTCACACTATACTGTATATATAGAATATAAATGTCACACTATACTGTATATATATAATATATAATCGTTAATATATTACTGAAGTCTACGCAATGCACAAAGCTTCTAAAAAGGTGGAGCAAGCCAGCAGTGGTACCCAATTAGCCATATCTATACTTTAAAGCTGAAATAGGGGCAAATGGCTGGCTTTTTGCAGTAGTTAAATGAAACAGGAAGACAGCCCAAACTGAATTTACAGCACATTGCCTTTGCTAAACCCTCAAGCATTGGCCATCTTAGGCTCTCCTTCATGATTGTGAAGGATAATAAGATAATATGGAGCACGCCATATGTCATGGAACCTCCAAGCAACTTTTCAGAAACTTTAGTGCTTAATCAGGATTTTGGTTTTTTAATAAAAATCATTTATTATAATAATTTATTATTGTAAGAATTAAACTTCAGATAATGTAGAAATGTCAGTATCCCAAAAGCAGTTGGGCTGAAAATCGGCACAAGAGATCCATTTCCGTGGCCTCAGCCAACGTGCTGTTAGTCCTTTGTGCGGTACAGTCGGAGGTGTGACGCTGCTGCTCGTATACTGGAAATGCTATTCATATTGTGTAAACCATTCCGAGTTTGAGGGTGGGGAGGAGGTTCCAAAATGGAATTTTCACTCAAACATCAAAACAATCCTTGACTTCCTCTTAGAAAATGCCACCGAACTGACCTTTCCTGGAGAAAGTCTCCTGTTTTGATAAGTTCATACCCGGGGCGGTTTCGACAGTGGAGCAATTCATGGGACGCTTTGATGTTCCGAAGGAGGCACTTAAAATGATCAAAAGCTGTAAACATTAAAACCTTGAAAAGCCATTACAGGGAATCACCCACAGTAAGAATCTTTAATGCACCTTTTTTAAAAAAAAGACTACATTATCTACAAATACCTCACATGCTGATGTGTTTTAATTGCGTTATTATTCCACTGGATCCTTGTGTGATGAACGGCTGTTTCCCATAATTTTAGTATGGGATTCTTTCCATCCAAGTTAACATCTCTGCCATTTAATTATGTACTTGGCACTACAGTGTGCCTACCTGTCTGCCAATATATGCCAGGTGTTCCCACTGGTGATTTGTAGGAACTCATTTAAACGTACCTGGAATTCGGTAGCAATGCTCTCCCTCAGGCTACTGACTGACTAAGGGTGTCTCTGTACAAGTCAAATAAGCACAACATAAACACAAGGCACCACAAAAGAAGTGCGACCAGGACACAAACAGTATAAAAGGGACACAACCTGAGTGGCAGGTAACTTGCAATAGTGTGAGCTTGTCACCTTAAAAAGCCTAAGAAGGGAATATATAACAAAAAGTGCCACATTTGCAAAAGGTCCAATCTTCTTTATCAACAGGTAGCATTTACTGGTAACCTGTCTGAAAGCAAATACGTGAGTAGTTGCTGTGGGTTACTATGTCTTTATCACTTTTATTACATTACACCATATGGAGAGATTTGATAGGGCTGTTCCGTGAAGAACAGGGATATATGCTGAGGTCTACATCATGGGGTATAAAACAAAAAGTTCCACATTTGCAATAGGTCCAATCATCTTTATCAACGAATCCGCAGGTAGCATTTACTGGTAACCTGTCTGAAAGCAAATACGTGACTAGTTGCTGTGGCTTACTATGTCTTTATCACTTTTATTACATTACTCCATATGGAGAGATTTGATAGGGCTGTTCTGTGAAGAACAGGGATATATGCCGAGGTCTACATCATGGGGTAGGAAAAGCATTTGCTCTGGGGCTCTTTGGAAACAAATACCACCCCTGCATTTATTGGTTTTAAAGGTGAAATACACCCCATATCCCTATACAACCTACAATCTATGCAGCTGCTGGTTACTTTGTCTTCTCAGTGCAGTGGCAGCCAAACGAGTATACATGCATGCTTAGGTGCCAGTGCCATGTATACTCACTTCTAATTGGCTCCCACATTACATGAAAGAAAGGGTGGCTGAGTCCAGTTGGCTTTCTTGAATATCACAGGGCTGGCTGAGGCTGCCTGACGAGGGAGGCAGAGCCTCTACCTTTATAATGGTATAAAAAAAATAATTATTATGTATTGGAAACTGTATTTTTTATTTTGGATTCGAATAGAATTCCCTAACTTAACAGGATGACTTTAGACCCCTTTTAATAAGTCATGTGATGCAAGAGACATCACTAAGCACCTAATACAACATAGCTAAAAACACACTTTCAATAAACATGTGCATAAGTCTCCATCAACTGTAGTTAAGAAATATTATTTACAACTGCCAGAGGAATTAAAACTGCAAGTCAATTAGTAATAAGATACATCATCGTGTGATTCTTTTGGTATTCGCCCTACTTTCTGCACCACCCCACAAAATCAACCACGGTAATACATCAGTCTCCTGCACACCACAATTTATACCTAAATTACTGTAAACCACCTCACCAAGTGAAATGGCCTAAAACCCACCTGAAAACACATGATCATTTATTTATACCTCTGATACAAGCAGCGTTGGGCAGAGCTTGAAGTGAGGATGGCACATTGCCAGGGGAGTGCCTGGGGCATAATGGAACATGGCAAGAACACACCCCAAAAGAGGGCCAGCTGGGCTGAAGGCTACAGTAATACTTATAGAAGCTATAGTTGAGGCTTTCAGACCTGTCCCTCTTTGCAGTCCAACAATTTGTCAGGCCTGTTCATCCTATTTATTTATGTATTTCCGGTAATCACCCTACTTGTCGTTCATGCTAAGGCCCCCAACTCAATGTTAAGCCCCTCCTAGAGAGGCCAGCCCCACAATTTGGGAACCTGTGAGCTAAGGATAAACAAAACAAGAGGTAATTATCATACAATTCCTTACTTACATTAGACAAATCAGCAGGGATAACAGAAAATAAAGGTGAAATTGCCATTTAATATCATATGTCTCCACAGGCTTTGCTGCCCTGCTATATATGAGCAGCGTCATTGTACTCTATAAAAGGTTATTAATAATAAGCCAGTACCTTACAGGAAAAATAGCCTCTGAAAACGTTAGGAGAACAGAGATAAGTTAATTGTGCGTGAAAGATATTATCGGTGCAATCGTCCTTTGTCTCCATTTAAGCTTAGGAGTCGATATGAAAACGTAACCAAGCACTGCATTTCCTGTAGGTTAAACACCAGCAAAAATGCCCTTAATCTCATTGCACTATCAAGCAGGAAATCCCACGGCACAAAGGTTATTTGTAAACTTTTAACTCGGAGCATTCGCATTTTATTGCCTTCATTTATAGCCGAAGAGGCCAACGTTCCATGTTAAGAAGACCCACAATGCAGTGCAGGTGTTTACATGACTGACTTCCTAATGTACAAGAATGGGTGGTGCGTCCATCCAAATTTCTTTTCCTATTGGAAACAGGTATATGTGTAACTTACTGTATGTATTAAATGGCCACTTGAACTTAATCTTTCTCAATAAATATTGCCTAGTAAATGGGACTCAAAGTTTAGTGGTATGAAGAGGCTATAAAGCAAGGGGTTGTTTCACACTAATGCCTTTGTTCAGTTGTTTGCACCGGGTCTAGTAACCTACTATCAACCAATCAGTTGTTTGCACCAGGTCTAGTAACCTACTAACAACCAATTAGTCGTTTGCACCAGGTCTAGTAACCTACTAACAACCAACCAGTCGTTTGCACCAGGTCTAGTAACCTACAACAACCAATCAGTTGTTTGCACCGGGTCTAGTAACCTACTAACAACCAATCAGTCGTTTGCACCAGGACTAGTAACCTACTAACAACCAATTAGTCGTTTGCACCAGGTCTAGTAACCTACTAACAACCAACCAGTCGTTTGCACCAGGTCTAGTAACCTACAACAACCAACCAGTCGTTTGCACCAGGTCTAGTAACCTACTAACAACCAATCAGTCGTTTGCACCAGGTCTAGTAACCTACTATCAACCAATCAGTTGTTTGCACCAGGTCTAGTAACCTACTATCAACCAATCAGTTGTTTGCATCAGGTCTAGTAACCTACTAACAACCAATTAGTCGTTTGCACCAGGTCTAGTAACCTACTAACAACCAACCAGTCGTTTGCACCAGGTCTAGTAACCTACAACAACCAATCAGTTGTTTGCACCGGGTCTAGTAACCTACTAACAACCAATCAGTCGTTTGCACCAGGACTAGTAACCTACAACAACCAATCAGCCATTTGCCCCATGTCTAGTAACCTGCTATCAACCAATTAAGTTTTTGCTTTTAGACCAATGACCAACGCTAACGCAGACTGGTGGCTATAAATCCCTACGTCTGGTACAAATTTTGCAATTATTATAAAATTACACAAGTAGAATTAGAGACATATATAAAGATGCTAGTGATCCCCTTGAGAAAAATATTATATGGATCAACTTATTATTCCCATTACAAAAATTCAAAAGGAAAACAGTCACTGCAAGCATAATGATCAAAATACCTACAAGCTAAATGTTTTATGCTGAGTAAGAGACTTTTTAAAGCAGTCTAATGAGACACCACACTCACAAATAATCTATGAAGACCATGAAAGTCCAAGAGAATGGATATCATTCTTGCAGCATTAAACAATCATTAAACTAGTCAGTTCTATGAACAGGTTAAAAAAATGCTAAGGTTGATTGAAAGTCCAAAAATATCTGTATGAAATGATTTGCCTGTTTTTTGTTTTGTTTTTTTTAATGGAGGGTTAGCAAAAATGAGGACAGGCCAGTAAATAGTTCCAACTGGTTGACGCAATACTATATGCTGTAACATGCCTTTATTGCATTCTTCTGAGAACACTGCCCTTCTAGTTCATATTTCAGCAAACTCTAAAGTCAAACACCTCAAGCCATTTCAGGTGGCTTATATATCAGTAGGTAAATACCTGTAGTCTTGTCAGCTTTACCCTGGCACACTCTCCCATGCCAATATGTTAGCACCTTTTCAGTGTAGGATATTATTAAAGGGGGTCAACTCTACTTTTTAGTTTACTTTTTAGTAACACTTACATGGGGTCTATCTATAACAGTAAGTACAGTTGTATTGGGTAACTGCTAACAAAAACTGGAGGAGAAAATGAATATCCTTTATTTACATATTTACAGAGATTATGTGATTCATATCAATCCTTACCCCTGTGGAGCTTACAATCTAAGATGGTACAGGTATTGAACACCTTATCTGGAAACCCATTATCCAGAAAGTTCCGAATTACATTATAAAATAATTCACATTTTTAAAAACAGAGCCTTGATATAATTACCCCTTATTGGGGACAGAACAGCCCTATTGGGTTTATTTCATGGTTAAATGATTCCCTTTTCTCTGTAATAATAAAACAGTACCTGTACTTGATCCCAACTAAGATATAATTACCCCTTATTGGGGGCAGAACAGCCCTATTGGGTTTATTTAATGGTTAAATGATTCCCTTTTCTCTGTAATAATAAAACAGTACCTGTACTTGATCCCAACTAAGATATAATTACCCCTTATTGGGGGCAGAACAGCCCTATTGGGTTTATTTAATGGTTAAATGATTCCCTTTTCTCTGTAATAATAAAACAGTACCTGTACTTGATCCCAACTAAGGTATAATTACCCCTTATTGGGGGCAGAACAGCCCTATTGGGTTTATTTAATGGTTAAATGATTCCCTTTTCTCTGTAATAATAAAACAGTACCTGTACTTGATCCCAACTAAGATATCATTAATCCTTATTGGAGGCAAAACAATCCTATTGGGTTTAAATACTGTTGAAATACTTAACCAACAGATAGTTCATATCACATTAAGTGGCCTATTATTGAATGTTACCAAACTGGAATATATATATCAGTAAATATTGCCCTTTTACATCCTTTCCCTTGAGCCGCCATTTAGTGATGGGCTGTGTGCTCCCTCAGAGATCAGCTGACAGGAAATAATGCAGCTCTAACTGTAACATGAAGTAGTGTGGGAGCAAAAGACAGAACTCTGTCCATTCATTGGCTGATGGGGCCTAGCATGTATGTGTGCCTTGGCTTGTTTGTGTGCACCGTGAATTGTATGATCCCAGGGGGCGGGCCTTTTTACTTGAAATGGCAATTTTCTATTTAGGATTACCCAAAGGCACATACAGGTATCGGACCCCTTATCCGGAAACCTGTTATCCAGAAAGCTCCGAATTACGGAAAGCCCATCTCCCATAGACTCCATTATAAGCAAATAATTCAGAAATTTAAAACTGATTTCCTTTTTTTATGTAGAAATAAAACAGAACCTTGTAATTGATCCCAACTAAGATATAAATAATCCTTATTGGATGCAAAACAATCCTATTGGGTTTAATTAATGTTTTATTGATTTTTTAGTAGACTTAAGGTATGGAAATCCAAATTATGGAAAGACCCCTTATCCGGAATACCCTTGGTCCCGAGCATTCTGGATAATGGGTCCTATACCTGTACTACTAAAAAGTATATTTTTATGAAAATAGTTTATTTAGATGATGCAGGGTTTTACATATGGGCTGTTTTATGGAATATATGTTTATATAAACCTACATTGTTTGGGGGCATAGTTTGCCTTTAAGTCATGCAATCCAGCATCCATGTGACTTAATTACAATCCTTCTTTGGCTAGTACATGCTGCTTTGCAAACCCAATTCAACCAGGTCACATGCACCAAAATGGCCAATCAAAATACTGCCCTAGATTTGCACGGTGCCAGAATCAGTCCAGCCCAAAGTCAGAAACAAGAGACAGAAAATGGTAAAATGAGATGGCAGGCCAATAGGAAATAACAAAAGAAACACTGGAGGCAAATATTAGCCAAAGAAAGAGAGAAAGATCTGCCAAGAGATGAGATAATGTGGGTACGGAGTGAGAAAACACCTTTTTTTCTTTTTTTTCATTCCCATATTCCATCTCTCCCTGCTTAATAAACAACTTTCATTCATAAAAGCTTTCCGTTTGTCCCCACAAACCCCAACGCCGGCATTCTCACCATAAAACAAGGTGTTGCACAGGAAAAGGCTTTTGCTCTTATGTACCCTGCTAATTTGACTTTTTAAGTGCATTTAAGCATCAGCCGGGAAATGTTACCCGGTGTCAAGTTTCTCTTTACAATGATGAATGAAAGCCCATCGTTTCTGAATCTCGGGAAATTAATTAGAATGGTTTTAACCCCTTCGCCTGAGGATTTGTATTTGGGAAGGTTTAAGGACTAGTCAACTAAATAGCTGCAGTTTTTCTGTTAAGGCGTTTGGGGTCTGTTTTGGAATATTTTTGTTGCTGTTCCTTTAAGAGCAAGAAGTCTGAAGGACAAAGGGCAGTACATGCAATGTCGTGCATCAAAAGCTCTGTCCGGTATTATTTACAGTATGCATTTCATAAAACAAGAGATATATGTATGTATATTAGGAACAATTCAAAAATACAAGTAAGCACATCTTTTAGGGGTTGTTGAAGGACGGCAAATTCTCAAATTGTATAAAGATCACAGCTTATAATAGTAAGGGGGGCATTTACTAAAGGTCGTATTTTTTCACGATTTGTTTTTTTGCAGAAATCTGAAAGAAAAAATGCGCCATCTACAAGCAGTCACGGCCATGTAGAAGTCAGTGGCACAACTTCAAGATCTTTAGAGGTTTTTGGGGGGTTTTGACAACTTAATCTGTGACACTTTTTTCATTTGTGCTTTTTCAATTCAGATCTTATAATAAATGAGTTTAGTCATGGTTTCAAAACATTCTAAAACCACGCAAATGAGAATGTTGATAAATCTGCTCCTAAGGGCCGTGACACAGGGGGAGATTAGTCATGCCGCGATAAATCTCCATTGTCACGGGCGACCCCGCAATGCCATCCCACCTGCTAGAATGTAAATTGGGATGGCATACGCGGCGCCATGATTTGCCAAAGTTGCCTAAGAGTAAACTTCAGACGACTTCTGCAAATCGCAGTGCCACATATGCCATCCCACTGGAGATTTACATTCTAGCCGGTGGGATGGCATTGCGGGGAGATTAGTCACCCGCAACGACAAAGATTTATCACAATTGACTAATCTCCCCGCGTGTCACTGCCCTAAGTGTCTGGGCTGAAGGGCAGTTATAGTGGTAAAAATGACATAGGGCACAGGGACCCACACTAGGTCCAAGTGAGAAACCCTTACACATGTTCTGCTCAAAAGGAAAGAGAAGTATTGGGCAAGGCAGGTATGGGAAAGTGCAGGCCCTCCAGATGTGGTGAACCACAACTCCGAGCATCTTGCTGCCCATCCCCGAGGCACCAGAGAAGAGCCACACCACAACAAAGCAATGCTGTGTACATTTCACCTCCTCCTGAAAGCACTGTGCAGAGCAAAACCTAAACTCATAGCCAGCACCTTGCTATTTATTTGTTCAGCTCCAGGGGGATTGAGCTCAATCCTTTTAGCCCTAAAGATGCTCTACCAGTTCTCCCGCTTTCTCATTACAGTGTAATGATAAAAGCTGCCGCAGTTACTTTTTTATGTCATTAAGACGTCTACATTCTATTGAACAGCATATATTATACATATATATTCCCTTTAAGATAATAGCCCAGGTGGCAGTCAAACTGGCATAAACCTCCCAAACCCTCCCACCGCCTGCGGTTGATGTGGAAGATGAGATTGCTGGGTATGGCAGCCTGGTAAGCTTAAGTACACCACTGACATGAATGACATTTATTCTGCTCTGGCTCGTTATATGCTGTACTTAGTGGTGTAATACATCACTCCACAGTCATAAAGGGGGAATCTGATCCTACAGAAGAAAAATGCGGTTAGGTAATTGATGACATATATAAGTACATAACTGCTAAGTACAGTGCTCCCTTTACAGCAGCCGTGCACATCAGAGCTCACCATCGACACAGGACTTTTAGGTGGAAAAACAAATAATACCAAAAACAGCAGACTGGCACAACGCTAAATGGAAATTTTGACTTACGTCAAGATCCCAAAAGGCACATCTCAGAGGGAATGACTGACCTGCCAGAGTTTGACCCCAGTAAAAAAGATTTATTCTTAGAATTAACAGAATGATCCCATTTGCTTTTGTCCGGGGCTATAATTCGAAGGGAAACTTCTCTGCTCCAAAATTCTTCTGCCTTAACGTATGTTTGCTTAATCCTTTAACCTTTACTCTTTTGCTCTAATAGATATAAATATGCATTTTCTTTTTATCGTTTGCTTTTCTGGAGGCCTTGTCTAGTCTTTAACCCCTATGTGGCACTACACTTTAGCAGCACGAGCCTTCAGTAACACAAACTTTACACTTTGTCCCAATGGCTTGGAAAATTACGAAACCCAAACATTGTGCAATAAAAGGAAAAAAGTGTTGTTTATGTGAATTAGCTTTCCCTTTTGATTTAATTTTGGTCACCAATTTGGTTATGATGAATCCCTAAGCGGTCCAACATTTGGTTTTGGCTTCCTTTGCATTGTCAGTCAAACTGATGTAGTTCCAAGAAAATCTAGGACATTATATTTGTGGTCATCTCGAGTTTCCCCAACATATAGGCAGGGCCTCAAGGAATACAGAGGAAAGCAAATATGTATATATCCTATATCTCTCCAGGCTCCTGGAGGCCAACCACAAAGTCTGAGAACCCAAGGTGTGTCCAACTTGGGGTCAAGTCTTCCCAAAGCCCTTATAGGCTCCTTTGCATGAAAGAATTGTTTTAATATTACCCCCCACCCCCCAAATGCATGTTTTAGCTGATAAGTAATTCATTACATGGACAGATTTGGACAATATCAATAAGTTCTAAGGTAAAAGATGAACACCTTGAACACTGTTTGGAAGGTCTGGGCAAAGTCTATCAAAAGAACATCCCAAAAGGTCCCATCCAGTTGGTTGTTACTACGGTTGTCAACTTTTCTGGAAAAATATTTTTTTTTTCTTTGGCGTTGACCATCAGTTTTACTGGCAAGGTGGCAACCCTTGTTGTTACTAAGCACCAAGGAAATATTTTTGTATCAAGCAAAAAAATAGAAATGGATTCTTCTAAGCAGCCACGAGCTATGAACTTGGATACAAGCAACAAATGCCAAATATTTATTGAATGGTTATTATTTAGCCCTATGCAATGAGCTATAGCACTTGGCACAATTCTGGGTGTGTGTTGCCCAAGCCTTTAAAGGAGAAATCGCCTTATGTGCCAATGATCTGAACCACAGCTTAAACCAGGACACCACATAAAGAAATATGACTCATGGAAGGTTAAATATAAAGGACACCGGCATGTTCCAGGGGTGTCAGTCTCAATATAGTGTCAGCTTCATCAGCCATGTTCACACTATGTATAATGAGAACCATGTACTTAAACAACAATGTACTTAAGATCTTAGGAGGAAAGATGATCTGCTTGTCCTTGTACCCTTTGGCATGAACATGTCTATATACAGACAGGGACATTTATATCCCACACTAGTATACTACGTAATAAATCTGAACCAAGCACAGCATGTATTTACTCAACTGCAAGTATAAATACCTCATCTGTACTCCTATGAACCAATCACCAAGTAATGTACAGATTAATTATAAGTATACACACCCATAAGAATTTTTAGGGCATAACAGTACAATGGAAGTTACCAGTCGACTACATACAGAAAACAGTACAGTGGCACAGTGATTAGGGTTTGATTCCAGGCAGGGCAATATCTATTAAGTGTATGGACTCTCTCTGTGCTTGTGTGGGTTTCTATGCATACTATGCTTTCCCCTATACTTAAAAAAACTGTAAGTTAACTGTCTCAAGATGGAAATAAACCTAGTGTATGCATGTGATGTCATAAGGAACCATGATTGGCTGCAATGGGTTACTAAACCTATTGCAAACATGGTTAACGTATATAACATAATTCCAGTGGATTAAAGGGGCTTGTTCAACATGAATTCCACGTATTGGGAGTTTGTTATTTCCTGAGCTAATCAAGAAAATCAAAGCTCCTCCATGTTGGGTTCTTTCAAGGTAGTACGGGGCAATCTCTTTGGATAATGGACTCCTGCTCAGGGGAGTTGTTTACACAGAGCTCAGTATTTTTGCTTAAACCATCAGCTTATTAATGGTAAAATATAAGTATGATATAGTAAGTATGAAGCAAAAATACTCCACTTCTGCTTTATAATACAAACAACTAAAAGTGATAGTGCTACGATCCAGGCTTTAACAGGAATGTGTAACTATGCCTATTTAACCCTATTATTTTCTAACTGATGTGCCCCCCCCGCCTCCCCCAGCTCACCCCTTGCTAATCTGTGTTGGTCTCTGAGCCCGCTTGAAGTTGAACAGCTGAGTGACAACATCCTTGGGGGCGGGACAATGTTCTTATAGGCTTTGAGTGTTTACATTTCAGAACGCCGGCCCGCCCCCAAAGAATGCACTCATTTAGGAAGCTGTTCAAATTCAAGCCATGCCAGAGACCAGCTAGTTAGTCACAAATTCCATTTAAAACCTGGAACGTGTCACTATCACTTTAAATTCTATTTATTTTGCTTATGTAGAAAAAAAGGTGTATATAGGTGTATATTGCCCCTTTATAGAAAGATTTAAAAAAACCACAGACTTACTACAATCATAAACATTCCCTTTTATAAGATGATAAATATGCAGTGGGGGTAAAAAGTACTTATAGACAAATAATAACAAACCAAAGTTTCCGTTTCCCCCTATGTAAGGACATCCCCAACTATAAGGGGCCTTGTCAAAACCAATTGTAATGTTTTAAGGGAAAAAGGAATTTGCAGAGAACGTTAGCAATGGACTCGTTTGTGGTGAGAAGAACAATAAAGATTTCATTTTGCAGTTCTATTGCTCGTAAATGTTTTTTTTATATTTTATTACGGAGATAATTTATACCCCTGATGACAAGTAGAAATAAACAAAGCCCAGTCTGGCTGACAAGGAAAACACTACACTGAATGCGTGATTGTTACATTGTTTTGGAATCTGACGCTATAAATCTGTCAGTAGCAACTTAGCTAATTAAACACCACGGGCGACTGTGAGGGCACAGTTCTCGTTTATTAAAATCAAGTCTGAAATATTTTTGTGTAATATTCTTTTTTTTTTTTAATTCTTTAAACCAGTGAAATCATGTGCAACTGCTTTCTGCCTACGATTAAGGGTTTGGCACGAAACGCGTCAGGTTTGATGACCCAACATAGCTGTCTTTGTTAAATTCCATAAAAGTTGTGGTCCTGAGTGCTGCTCAACTTTTCTTTATTTGAAATTGCAGCACCCATAGCTGCAACAGCACGTTGGCGCGACACAGAATATCGTAATCTCATTGTGGTTTGACGCAAAATTAGAAATAAAAGGATATCGAAGACCTGAGTTCAATGCCCAAGTGTAGGTCTTACTTAGTAAGTTCCTGGATGCAGGGCCAGAACTAGGGGTATGCAAACAAGGCACCTCTCCTGTCTACCCCTAGTCTGTGCTCCCTTGCCCCGCCGCTTCTCATTGCAAGGAAGGGAGGTGGCAGGGGTGAGGTGGCCAACTGTGTTGCCTAGGGCTTGTCCCGCCCCTGCCTGGGTGTGCCTAAATAGTTATTTTGATTTGGTCTAATGGTCCTTGACCCTTCTGCTCTGATTCAGACTACGCTAATTGCTGCCTACCCTGACCTTTGCCTGAATTTCAGCTTTGACCCTCTTAACCTTTAGATACTGCTTGTTGAATTACTCCTGCCTGCCTGAACTCCTGATTCCTCCTTGGTCTTGACAACAACCCTGGTAAGGACTGTTAACCTTGACACCACCGCGGTGGGGAGTGGAGGTAGAGAGCATCGGAGGGTGAGTCTAGACCGGCCATTACTTTTTCTCTCCCTACTGTTTTAGCTGCTGTGAGCCTCACCTAGCCAGTGCTTCTTTTCAGTTGCAAATTTGGTCCAGTAGTCCGATCACCTAATGTGCAAGGTCCAATCAGATTTCCGAATATTAGCACCCAACTGCATGTATAAGCACACTGGGTAGTGAGTAAATGATCATTCGCTTTAGAGAGTCAGTGTAATTTATAGCAGAGTGGCCACAGAAAGATTTGCCATACTCACTTTATACACACCCTATTTAAAAATTACTACACGAATAGACGACACAAATGTTTTTTTGTTAAAAGGGAGGTATTTACAAAAGTGCAATTTATACAAAAACAATACAGTACTTATCTGGGGCTTAATATAGATATTGATTGTACCTTTGTTTCATAGAATTATTGGGACATGAATAGTGTGGCCTGCCAATCCAGACCAATATCCATGTATTATGGATCAGTTTCATCTGTCATGTGCCTTGTGCATCAGAAGTCATCATTTATTCATATAGCATCAGCAACTTACTCTACACTTTCTGCTGCTTCGTTTGTGCACAGAACAGAATTGAAAGTGGCCATATCCTGTGTGGCCCCTTGTATTTTCATCTACAGGCAGGTCCGGACTGAGATTCAATAAAGACCCTGGCATTTCAAGTACACAGGGGCCCAAACAGCCCCCCAGCAGCCCAATAAATAGTGAGTGTCTATGGCATCTTACAGCAGCCCCTCTGGCATTTGCCAGAACCCACAGATTGCCAGTCCGGGTCTGGCCAGAGGAGAGGGGTCAATCACAGGCAGAAGTGCAAGAGCAGTAAGGGACGTAGGAGATTCCACGAAGCAATAGGAGGTGTATTATTTTATGAGTTAATTAGCCTTTAAACAATTTATTCAACCTTTCCACTCAAAAATATTTGCTAATCTGTTAATTGCAAACAACCGTGAACAATATGCTGCACAAATTCTCACGTCTGTGAATTCTGTGAAACAAGGGGAAAGGTAAGTGCGTCATAAGCTCATTTATGCATATAAGCAACGAAAACCGCAAGTGGATTTAAACAAAATATACAAATGTGAACTTCGGAAATTGTCCAAGAATCTTCCAAGCACTGTACATTTAGCCTGGGGGGTGTTGGGGGGCTCTTATTTTTAAAATGTACCCACTACTCTGTAGTGCTTGAGTAAAACTTAAGATAAAGGTCGCTTTTCTCATAATGGGTTTCATTTACAGACACAAGGTAAGTTACCTCAATGTAAGGTTTGCTTTCATTATTCTACCTGCAGCACACTAATTAAAGCTAACTGTTGACTAGTTACTATGGGTTACTGCACTGGGGTAATTAGTTTGGGGCTCTATATTTTAGGAGCTGTGGTTCCCTGCATATTGGAGACTATGAGTTGGTGGTTTTCTAGGCCATGCATGGGACCAATTGAAATCAAGGTAGCATTGCCAAATGAGGCAGAGCCCACCCGACTTGGCCCGCCTCTGTACGATTTTCAGACCATGTATGGGCTCAGAATTATCGTCTCGATAATTTTCACACCATGGTGATTGACTGTGAGTCGATCAGGCAGATTAGAAAATTTTGGTCAGATAACGATAAAATCGGCGCATGTATTGTGTATCTGACAATATCCTTGGGGGACCTACAGTGGAAGTCACTGTCGTATGATTGGTGCCAACTATTTCATGTTCAAAACATCTTCCAATTTGCATTTTTAGGGCTTTATCCTACAAGTTCAGCCTAAATGTTAGTTTCAGATCATTGCATTTAAACATACGACCAGTATCTGAACGTTCGTCGGAAGAAGACTAAAATCTGAACATGTATGGCCAGCTTAAGTCCACAATAATAACAGTGTCTGTCACCCTGTTATAGCTCCAAGAATATCCAAGACAGGCAATATGTGCACACCCCAACGCTCACCCAACTCAGGCTGAGTTTTCCAAGAATACATTTAGATGAACAAATCCTCATCATCTTATATCCCATTTCAAATGTCCTTTCGGTTGCACCACGTTCCTAAATGCTTGAAAAGCTTACATGAAAAGGGGGGTCAAATCAGCATACAGAAGACTTGATCGTTTGTTTGACATGGCTGATATATAGTATAAAATGTACAACGGCCATATGATGTGTCAGCATCACCCAAGGACAAGGCCATTTTTTGGGTTTAATTGCCTTAGCAACCAGACAGCTGTCTAAATTCCCAACTAGAATGAACTGCAAAGAATAACAAAGCCGTTTTCATATGCATTTTTGAAAAATATCATATTTCCAAAGTTTATTGGACTCCTAAAATGATTTTGCTTTGGAGCCCAGTAACTTAATAGTTATGAAACTGCTGTCACTATCTTGACCCATAGAACCTGACAAGCAGTACGATGCCTAATACCATCCACTGCCTCCATCCTGTATCCAATGCCTGCAGAACAGTGTGGCCTTCTCATGAATGCCATTGTTTCTGTCCCACAGGGCTGTGTGTCTACAGTTTGGCTTTACAACAATCAATCTAAGTGGCCCAAAGCCTTGGGCTAAGTAATCTAAAGCAGTGTCGGACTGGCCCACCGGGATCCCAGGAAAACTCCCGGTGGGCCCAGGTGTCAGTGGGCCTCTTGCTCCTTACTATTTGCTGGAGTTGGACTGGTCCATCGGGATTCCATGTGGCCTGCTTCATGGTTGTTCCCTTTTGCTTTATGAGAACAAAGAGGAACAAAGAGACTAGGATAATAAAGAGATAAAATGAGCAAGGGAGGAATAATACTTTAAAGAGTGGGCCCATGGTCCAAGGTTTTCTGGTGGGCCCCTGGCGTTCCAGTCCGACACTGATCTAAAGGGATGAATTTGGGAAGATTTGATCCATCTCTAAATTTAAAATGTTTCAGTTTTTTTGTTTTTTTTTAAGCTCTATTCCAGCGACACCTATGGAAACCTAAATTGTTAAAGTATCACAGAGACGGCCGCTTTAAACCACCTCCACTGAGGCTGGGTTTCCATGCATTAACAAAATACCACAAGTGATCAGCAGTTATGTGAAGTAAAATAAAGAACGTCTGCAGTTTCTCTAAAACATTAATGCGCTTGGAAAAATTGGAAATGAAGCCACTCTTGCTTAACTTTTATGCCTTTTCCCATTTCTCATCATCTTCATCATTTATTCATGATATACAATAATGGCTCTCCTTGCAGCACTCTTGTGACATAACATGACTTAAAGGCAGAGAGTTAATTGATAAAAGGCTTTGCAAGCATGCATACCTTTAGCGAACCCCCCCCCCCACTAAGCTGTGGTTCCAACCGTGTTATCTTCCATCAGGGCCCGGTCAGTGTAATATATTGCTGCCAATTCCTATAGGCCAACAGATTTACAGGACTATTATTATACCCGAATGAGCACACGTATATTTCCTCCAGAAGATGGTTGTTTAAGCCATGAAGGACCCCCCCCCCCCCAGTGGTGTAACTATACATACAGCAGACACCGTGTTCATGGGGGTGGGGGGCAGCAGCAATACTTAGATATAATTAATATATATATAATGTAAGTCGCCGGTGGGATGGCAGGCGCGGCGGGGCGATTTCGGGAAGTCTTTTTCTGCGATTTGCGCGAAATCACGCAGCCGCGTCTGCCATCCCGCCGGCGACTTACATGTTCGCCGGTGGGATGGCAGGGGAAGGCAACTCGGGAGATTAGTCGCCCGCGAACAGGGAGTTTTGCCGCGGGCGACTAATCTCCCCGTGTGCCAGAGCCCTAAGACCCATACTGTCTGAACGAAGCTGGAGTAGAACTAGTGAAGTAGTTTAGAGCAGCGAGGTTGATCGCATTAATGGATTAGAGATAAGCTGATAAAAAGATGGTTTAATGAGAGATTTAAAGAAGCCGAGAGAGAAAACGCAGAGCTTTTTGGATTAACAACTTTAATAATGTTTACTACAGAATTATTCACAAGAGGGGAAAAACAGTAACACCAAAAAATGAAAGTGTATAAAAGTAACTAAAATATAATGTACTGCTGCCCTGCACTGGTAAAAGTTGTGTGTTTACTTCAGAAAGTCTACTATAATTTATATAAATAAGCTGCTTTGTAGCCATGGAGGCAGCCATTCAAAGGAGAAAAGGCCCAGGCACATAGCAGATAACAGATAAAACACTATTGTATTCTACAGAACTTATATGTTATCTGCTATGTAACCTGTGCCTTTTCTCCTTTTTTCCAGCTTGAATGGCTGCCCCCGTGGCTACACAGCAGCTTATTATATAAATTATAGTAGTGTTACTGTAGCAAACACACCAGTTTTACCAGTGCAGGGCAACAGTGCATTATATTTTTATTACTTTAAAGCTCTTTCATTTTTTAGTGTTACTGTTCCTTTAAGGAAGGAGAGTAGGCTATACAGTACTTACAACACTAACTACATAGACATTTTCTGTGGGCATTAGCGGGTCTGGTGAAAAAACCATTGGTGTTGAGGCACCCCAAAAGATTTGGCCCTACTTTACCTGTACCTCATGGCTATTAACATATTAGGGCAGTGAACCCCAACCAGTGGCTCGGGGGTAACATGTTGCTCCCCAACCTCTTGGATGTTGTTCCCAATGTCCCCAAACCAGGTAGTTATTTTTGAATTCCTGACTTGGTGGCAAGTTTTGGTTGAATAATAATAAAAAGATTTACTACCAAATAAAGCCCCCTGTAAGCTGATAGGGTGCATAGAGGCTTCCTAATAGCCAATCACAGCCCTTATTTGGCTCCTCCATGAACTTTTATGGTGCTTGTGTTGCTCTCCAAGTCTTTTTATTTTTGACTGTGGCTCACATGTAAGAAAGGTTGGGGACCCCTGTATTAGGGTATGGGACAGTCTAGTAAGTAACAGCAATAAATCTCTTTGCACCCTGTGCTCCGCAAAGAGCCCCTTAACTTGTACATCTGAATGAAGCTCAAGTGATATGCTGCAGCAGCAGTGTAACTGAGGGTATATACTGGGGTATATATTACTATATTCAGCCTGTATAGTGTGTTCAAATTCACCCACCCTTCTTATCAAGGGAGCTCCCAACAACAAATAAATTCTCTCTCGCCTCCCCAGTAACAATGTCTCTAGACACATATCTTCGGAAAGTGAAATCAGCATGGTGAAAAGCCATGCCCAATATCAGACCTCAAAGCGTAACCACATTCATATCTGTTTCCTCAAACCAAAATTTATAGAGAGGTTTAGTAACATTAGTAATGTCAGCAGGACAAAATGACAAGTATACGCCACATTTTAGCCCAAACTGAAACCATACAAAATTAGGGATTTTTTTTCATTTATCCAATATGTCTCCTTCAAAGTAAAAACCTTTTTAGAACAAGGATGGGCAACCGAAGTACGCTAGGGGGGCGGGGCGCTGGGTGTTGCATATTTTTTGAAGAGATCCATAGATACTGTATATGACCATCGGTTTCACATTTGTTTTGTTGCTGAGCTGCATCAGTGACATTTTGAAGGTTCTGATACTCTGATTGGCTGACTACAAATCTTGAACAAAGAAATTGTAATGTGCTAATGTGGAAATGCAATAAAAAGTCTCATGTTTGCCCACATCGAGTGTTCCATCAACCAATTAGATGTTTGTTTTAAAAGATATGACAGTAGTGCTACCAAATGATTGGTTGCTATGGGTTACTAGGCAAGTAGCAGACTTAAAGAGGTGTTTCACCTTGAAGATAACATTTAGTATGTTATAGAATGACTTTTCAGTTGGTCTTCATTATTTATTTGTTTTAGTTTTTTAATTTTAAATGGGGGTCACTGACCCCAGCAGCCAAAAACTATTGCCCTGTGAGGCTACAATTTTATTGTTACTGTTACTTTTTGTAACTCTCTTTACTATTCAGGCCCTCTTCTATTCATATACCAGTCTGCCATCCAAACCACTCCCTGGTTAATCAGGTAAATTTGACCCTAGCAACCAAATAGCATCTGAAACTCCAAACTGCAGAGCTGGTGAACTGAAAATGAAATAACTAAAAAAAAACTACAAATAATAAAAAATAAAGACCAATCACAAATTGTCTCAGAATATTACTCTCTACATCATACTGAATCACCTAGAGGCACAATAAGACATTATTATAACTGGTAGTGGAAATCTTAGGGCAGCACTTTCATAACAGAAGACTGAGAGACAGGTGTGGCCCCCTGGGGGATTTTATGGCCCCAGGCTGCTCAATAACTCATTAGACTTCTATGTATGAGAACCCCAGTTTCATATAATCAGATCCTTAAATATATTGTTTGTCAAATATCTGCCCACTGCATGGATAGACCTGCCTCGGGGTTAGGTCCGTTTTCACACAAAATTTAAATTGCTGCCACAGCACAAGTTCATTAGTGAGTGTCACTTCTGACACACAGGTAAGTACCCACCAATAATAAACAGCAATACATCCCCGCAGGACATGCTCTCCCACCCTGCCGCTGTATAACATCTCCCACCTTACCCTAAACACCCCCAACGCACTTTGCTGGAAGGCAATGAGTGTGCCGTCAGCAAGAATAAAATGTGCACAATCGACCGTCAGCTCGGATCTTGGCTTCATTTTTCAGGCCATCTGCTTAGATCAAAATAGTTCTGAGCTGCTCATTTCCACAATGCGATGCTGAACAGTCACCAGCAGAAACAGACCCAAAATGCACTGAAAAGCTGTTCAGTAAATTCACTAAAACCTGACAATGATATATACATTAAGTACATACGTAAGTGGCACACATACCAACACCACATGTGGTTAATATAACCCAAACACCGCAACATGTATATACAAGTGACGCCTAATCGTGTGTTGCAACTACAGGTATGGGACCTGTTATCCAGAATCTTTGGGACCTGGGGTTTTTCTGTAATTTGGATTTCCATGTTTAAAGGAACAGTAACACCAAAAAATGAAAGAGCTTTTAAGTAATAGCACTGGTAAAACTGGTGTGTTTGCTACAGTAACACTACTATAATTTATATAATCTGCTGTGTAGCCACAGGGGCAGCCATTCAAGCTGGAAAAAAAGGAGAAAAGGCACAGGTTACATAGCAGATAACATATAAGTTCTGTAGAATACAATAGTGTTTTATCTGTTATCTGCTATGTGCCTGTGCCTTTTCTCCTTTGAATGGCTGCCTCCATGGCTACAAAGCAGCTTATTTATATAAATTATAGTAGACTTTCTGAAGTAAACACACAACTTTTACCAGTGCAGGGCAGCAGCACATTATATTTTAGTTACTTTTATACACTTTCATTTTTTGGTGTTACTGCTCCTTTAAGTCTATTGAAAAATCATTTATGCATTAAATAAACCCAATAGGATTGTTTTTCCTCCAATAAGGATTAATTATACCTTAGTTGGGATCAAGTACAGGTACAGGTATGGGACCTGGGTTTTTCCAGATAAGGGATCTTTCCGTAATTTTGATCGCTATAACTTAAGTCTGCTAATCAATTGTTCAAATAGTGAATAAACCCAATAGGACTATTCTGCCCCAATAAGGATTAATTATATCTTAGTTGGGATCAAGTACAGGTACTGTTTTATTATTACAGAGAAAAGGGAATCATTTAACCATAAAATAAACCCAATAGGACTATTCTGCCCCCAATAAGGGGTAATTATATCTTAGTTGGGATCAAGTACAGGTACTGTTTTATTATTACAGAGAAAAGGGAATCATTAAACCATTAAATAAACCCAATAGGGCTGTTCTGCCCCCAATAAGGGGTAATTATATCTTAGTTGGGATCAAGTACAGGTACTGTTTTATTATTTCAGAGAAAAGGGAATCATTTAACCATTAAATAAACCCAATAGGGCTGTTCTGCCCCCAATAAGGGGTAATTATATCTTAGTTGGGATCAAGTACAGGTACTGTTTTATTATTACAGAGAAAAGGGAATCATTTAACCATTAAATAAACCCAATAGGGCTGTTCTGCCCCCAATAAGGGGTAATTATATCTTAGTTGGGATCAAGTACAGGTACTGTTTTATTATTACAGAGAAAAGGGAATCATTTAACCATTAAATAAACCCAATAGGGCTGTTCTGCCCCCAATAAGGGGTAATTATATCTTAGTTGGGATCAAGTACAGGTACTGTTTTATTATTTCAGAGAAAAGGGAATCATTTAACCATTAAATAAACCCAATAGGGCTGTTCTGCCCCCAATAAGGGGTAATTATATCTTAGTTGGGATCAAGTACAGGTACTGTTTTATTATTACAGAGAAAAGGGAATCATTTAACCATTAAATAAACCCAATAGGGCTGTTCTGCCCCCAATAAGGGGTAATTATATCTTAGTTGGGATCAAGTACAGGTACTGTTTTATTATTACAGAGAAAAGGGAATCATTTAACCATTAAATAAACCCAATAGGGCTGTTCTGCCCCCAATAAGGGGTAATTATATCTTAGATAGTATCAAGTACAAGGTACTGTTTTATTAAAACTGTATTTTTAAAAATTGGAATTATTTGCTTATAATGGAGTCTATTGGAGATGGCCGTTCGGTAATTCAGAAAACAGGTTTCCGGATAAGGTATCCCATACCTCCTGTACTGTTTTATTATTACAGAGAGGAAATCATTTTTAAAAATTAGAATTATTTAATTTATGGAGATGGGCGATGGCCTCTCTCTAATTTGGAACTTTCTGAAAAACCAGTTTCCACATAACAGATCCCATACCTGTATTAGTAATACAAATACTGCCAGATACCGCCTCAATAGTTGCATATGCCAGCAATGCCAAGACATGAGACGGGTATGCCAACAAACATATACAAGAGGCAAATATACCCCCAGTGCCTAATTAAGTTGACATATACCTGTAATGAGTAAGTTTGCATCATAGATACCAGCAACAACAAGATATTTGGTGCAATACCTAAACATATGGTGCATATACCAGCAATACATACTGGCACATATACTGTACCCATGTAGCCCATATATGTCCCACATAAGCAAGTGGCAACTCCACGACTCCAACACTACGACTTTAAGCACAAAATTGTAAAATTAGGCAAAATGTCAGTAAAGCCTATATAAAGGACCAAGAAAATAAACATATATAAACAGAATATAAAACAATGCTCCTTTTTCTGCCATTTACATTTCATCAAAACTTCCAAAATTTGTGAAACTGAATCAGCTAACTACTCAATCGACTTTGTGGTTGCAGATTTATCTCATTAACCCTTTTAAAAGTCAGGCAGATGACACACCAGATAAATAGACGAAAGAGAATGATCCGCTGTGGCCAGGGCTACCATACCTTGGGAGCTCAGCATGTACAATGATATAGCACAGAGCTGGTCAGGCAGTGAGGGGCCACAAGAAAGAGCATAGATTGAGGGAGTGAATATGGGCAGCAAAGATCAATAATTCCATTAGTATAAACCAAGTAGACAGAAAATCCTTCTGAACGGGAAAGCAGCCTGGAGGGGACAGAGGCCGTACTTATTTTATCTATTTCCCAGAAATCTGAAAATTCGACTTGAAACAGAAGGAAAACTATACCCATTGTAGCAAAGAAATAAGTCATAGCTATCCATGCGCAAAAAAACATTCCTCTTCTGCATTGTACACCTTGCACTACTAAAAGCAATACTAGGGGCAAACTGTACATATATGGGCCCATTTATCAATGTACAATTGGTTACAATTACATGACTTTTTTTATGCGACAAAATCGTATTTGTCGAAATGCATAAGAAAGTTTCGGAATTCATTCAAGCTTTGGTATCGTGACTTTCTTTTGGCCAGGTTGGAGCTGCAGAGTGCTATTGAGCCCTATGGGAGACTTTCCTTGGGCCAGGTTGGAGCTGCTGAGTGCCATTGAGTCCTATGGGAGACTTTCACTGGGTCGGGTTGGAGCTGCAGAGTGCCATTGAGCCCTATGGGAGACTTTCCTTGGGCCGGGTTGGAGCTGCAGAGTGCCATTGAGCCCTATGGGAGACTTTCCTTGGGCCGGGTTGGAGCTGCAGAGTGCCATTGAGCCCTATGGGAGACTTTCCTTGGGCCGGGTTGGAGCTGCAGAGTGCCATTGAGCCCTATGGGAGACTTTCCTTGGGTCGGGTTGGAGCTGCAGAGTGCCATTGAGTCCTATGGGAGACTTTCCTTGGGCCGGGTTGGAGCTGCAGAGTGCCATTGAGCCCTATGGGAGACTTTCCTTGGGCCAGGTTGGAGCTGCAGAGTGCCATTGAGCCCTATGGGAGACTTTCCTTGGGCCGGGTTGGAGCTGCAGAGTGCCATTGAGCCCTATGGGAGACTTTCCTTGGGCCAGGTTGGAGCTGCAGAGTGCCATTGAGCCCTATGGGAGACTTTCCTTGGGCTGGGTTGGAGCTGCAGAGTGCCATTGAGCCCTATGGGAGACTTTCCTTGGGTCGGGTTGGAGCTGCAGAGTGCCATTGAGCCCTATGGGAGACTTTCCTTGGGCCGGGTTGGAGCTGCAGAGTGCCATTGAGCCCTATGGGAGACTTTCCTTGGGCCGGGTTGGAGCTGCAGAGTGCCATTGAGCCCTATGGGAGACGTTCCTTGGACGAGGTGGGAGCTGCAGAGTGCCATTGAGCCCTATGGGAGACTTTCCTTGGGCCGGGTTGGAGCTGCAGAGTGCCATTGAGCCCTATGGGAGACTTTCCTTGGGTCGGGTTGGAGCTGCAGAGTGCCATTGAGCCCTATGGGAGACTTTCCTTGGGTCGGGTTGGAGCTGCAGAGTGCCATTGAGCCCTATGGGAGACTTTCCTTGGGCCGGTTTGGAACTGCAGAGTGCCATTGAGCCCTATGGGAGGCTTTCCTTGGGCCAGGTTGGAGCTGCAGAGTGCCATTGAGCCCTATGGGAGACTTTCCTTGGGCCGGGTTGGAGCTGCAGAGTGCCATTGAGCCCTATGGGAGACTTTCCTTGGGCCGGTTTGGAACTGCAGAGTGCCATTGAGCCCTATGGGAGGCTTTCCTTGGGCCAGGTTGGAGCTGCAGAGTGCCATTGAGCCCTATGGGAGACTTTCCTTGGGCCGGGTTGGAGCTGCAGAGTGCCATTGAGCCCTATGGGAGACTTTCCTTGGGCCGGGTTGGAGCTGCAGAGTGCCATTGAGCCCTATGGGAGACTTTCCTTGGGCCAGGTTGGAGCTGCAGGGTGCTATTGAGTCCTATGGGAGACTTTCCTTGGGCCGGGTTGGAGCTGCTGAGTGCCATTGAGCCCTATGGGAGACTTTCCTTGGGCCAGGTTGGAGCTGCAGAGTGCCATTGAGCCCTATGTGAGACGTTCCTTGGACCAGGTGGGAGCTGCAGAGTTCCAATTGAGTCCTATGGAAAGCTTCCCAAATCATGCATTGAAGTTTCAAAGTCAGAAAGGGTTTTGCGCCATTTACAGTCGTTGGGATACAAAAATTTTGTGACTTTCAGATCGCCAACAACAAAAAGAATTTGTGACATTTTCGATCATCAGAAATTGTCATATTTCGTGATTCAGATTCGTACATTGATGAACGCGCCTCATAAAGCTGGGTAAAAACTATTTTGTGCCAAAAAAGGTGCTGTATAAATGCTCCTTTGTTGCCCATCTGACACAACTGCAGAAATAATCAGCTACAAAAAACTTATAAGTATGATTTTGTTATGCTAGTTTCCACCATTATTTTACGTTGTCCTCTACCAGACGTAGAATGCTGTCCAAGAACAGCACCGCTCCACTGCGATTATTACAAAGCTTTTCTTCTAGCTCAGGGGTCAGGAACCTTTTTGGCCGAGTGAGCCATAAACACCACATATTTTAAAATGTAATTCCGTGAGAGCCATACAATATGTTTGGCCACAGATGCTGCGGGGCAAGGTAGGGTGGGTCCCAAGGATGCCGGATGTGATGCAGAGGAGGGCGTGGCCTGTGCTCGGCCGATAGAAGACGTGTTCTAAGGCTTAGAACACGTCTTCTATCCGCCAAGTGCAGGGGCAAGGTAGGGTGGGTGCGAAGGATACCGGACGTGGATGTGATGTGGAGGAGAGCTTGGCCTGCGTTTAGCGGATAGAAGACGTGTTCAAGAGCTTAGAACACGTCTTAGAACGTCTTAAAACACGTCCTCTATCCACCAAGAGCAGGCCACGCCCCCCGTTATTTTTTTTATTAAAGATTTGGCAGCGAGCCAGATGCAGCCATCAAAAGAGCCACATCTGGCTCCCTAGCCATAGGTTCCCTACCCCTGTTCTAGCTAATACTTCTTTTGTACACCTGAATTTCACCCTTGGCTATGCATTAGCCTTTAAAATGATGCTTTGCGGATGGGAAACTGAAGTTGCCTAACAAATGAGAAGCATGAAGTGAAATATACAGAAAGTTCTAGGTTCACAGCAGCCTCCAAGTGGACATGTTTACAGAGCCTAGCACTACAGCAACCTCTTCCACACATCTATATAGTAACCAAACATGTTGCCTCTAGCACGTCCAACTTGCGTCAACCTGCTATCATGAACAGGGCTGGACTAGGATTCAAAATAGGCCCTGGCAATCAAGTACACAGAGGCCCAAATGCCCCCCACCAGCCCAATAAATAGTGACTGTCTGTGGCACCTTACAGCAGCCCCTCTGGCATTTGCCAGAACCCACAGATTGCCAGTCTGGGCCTGGTAAATAATGGTTCCCAACACATTATGAATATGTTACAGCGTTGCCTACCAAGGACTTGCCAACCATTCTAAACTGCCATAGAATCTATGTTTCTGGGTTCCACTGCGATTTATGGTCTGTGGTATAAAGACATTTCCTAGCAACAAGATGGTTTCATACAGACACACCGGTTTTTGTATTAAAGGGAAGTTTATATATTTCAGAGCTCTCAACTAATTTCAGAGGTCTATTTAAAAAAAAATGGCAAGAAAAAGTAAGAGGTGTTTTTCCCATGAACTTCTCATTTTCACTCATTTGAGTTTTATTATTTGTAGGAAATGTTCCCACTTTATTTTTTTCTTTTTTTTTACTGTGCACTTTTTTATTTTTTATTAACCATTAACTAAAATGAGTTACCTTAATTTGTTTCCGTGCTCAGAACTGGCTTAATTCTGTTACAGTCAAGGGATTTTTTTGTTTTTTTTGTTTTTAAACTTTATCACCTCAGTTGCATTTTGATATTTTAGAAATATTGTTGTATGTCACCCACATAACTATAAATTATGTACTGTACTAACAAATAACTGATAGTTAAACCTGAGTTGTGTTTCAACAAATGATTGATTTGTCTTAACAGCTAAGTCACCGAACAAAAGAGGTTTGTGTCTCGCGTTGTAGAGCAGCCGCATGGAATATGTAACTGCTTGTCACTAGCGAGAGAGTCATCCAGCCCTGGTTTTGACAAGTCATTTACTACAAATTGCTATAAGGTTGAATAAGGTCTTTACATATTTTCCCAGTTCTACCTGACGTACACACACGGTAACTGTAAGTTTGTGTTACATGCATGAAGCTAAAGTAGACTAGGTGCATCCAACCTGGGCCCACTAAATACTGCCTTTATATGGTTAGAGTAAAATAGAAATAATAGGTTATAACATAGTACAACACAGGCGGAGTAGGCTGTGGGATAGCAGGTATAGTAGATGGCGCCTATATTAGCAGTGGGGGGATAATAGCCTCTGGGAAGGGACTGTGGCTGTGGGATAGCAGGTATAGTAGGGAGAGATGGTGCCTATAGTAGCAGTGGGGGGATAATAGCCTCTGGGAAGGGACTGGGGCTGTGGGATAGCAGGTATAGTAGGGAGAGATGGTGCCTATAGTAGCAGTGGGGGGGATAATAGCCTCTGGGAAGGGACTGGGGCTGTGGGATAGCAGGTATAGTAGGGAGAGATGGTGCCTATAGTAGCAGTGGGGGGATAATAGCCTCTGGGAAGGGACTGTGGCTGTGGGATAGCAGGTATAGTAGGGAGAGATGGTGCCTATAGTAGCTGTGGGGGGATAATAGCCTCTGGGAAGGGACTGTGGCTGTGGGATAGCAGGTATAGTAGGGAGAGATGGTGCCTATAGTAGCATTGGGATAATAGCCTCTGGGAAAAAGAAAGTTCTTCCCTGCCTCTAGCACCCACCAAAAAGGAGTCTGGGATTTGTAGCTCAAATCTAGGTTTGAGGGGCACAAGCTGGAGATTGCTGACGTAAGTGAAACATAACCAATCATCCTCATAAGTGCTGTCAGCTGTAAGTGACAAGGCCTTGGCCCACCACAAAATGGCAGAGCGCAGTCGCTGCCAATTACGGTGGATCCCTGGACACTGCTCAGCTGGAATGTACAATACAGGCAGGATAATAGGGAAGAAATGCAGATAGCTAGTTTAAATATAGCAAGTAGTATCTAAAGTTAGCAGTGTTCTCAGGAATATGTTTAAGTGCTTCTGAGCCTCTGGGACGCTGAAATGAGTTGCAGAGCCCAGCAGTAAATGAGCTAATGTTTTTAGATTCCACTCACTTTATATCACTCCGACAATTTACAAGTGAACTCGCCAACAGCCCCAGAATGAATGGGGAAAGTTCAGACTCAAGACCACAAATGCATTCCCCTATTGCTGATCACTGAGATACTGCAGTGCTAAAAATCTGCTCGTGTCCAGACTCCCAAGACTTAAATATTGCTATTTTGTTTTCACAAACTTATGACTTGTGGTGCATATCTTTATGCTACTAGCTTTATCCATTTCTTATAAAACTGTATACATAAAAGTTGCCCTGGAGCTTTTCATCTAACACGGTGATACTGCTTTTAACTCCATTAAGGTCTTAAAATCCCACAGTAATGTAAACAATTGGTGTCAGATAGGATCTGTGTCCAATGTGACATGACACTCTGCTATAAAGATAGCTAGGACCTCAGCCATAAAGCAGGACAGGACTGCTGCTTACAGTGGGTATCAGGATCTGTGTCACTCTGACAGAATGCTCTGTTATGCAGATAGCTAGAATTACAGCCATAAAGCAGGACACAACTGTTGCTTACAATGGGGGGATCAGATAGGATCTGTGCCACTGTGACAGAATGCTCTGTTATGCAGATAGCTAGAATTACAGCCATAAAGCAGGGCAGGACTGCTGCTTACAGTGGGTATCGGGATCTGTGCCACTGTGACAGAATGCTCTGTTATGCAGATAGCTAGAATTACAGCCATAAAGCAGGGCACGGCTGCTGCTTACAGTGGGTATCGGGATCTGTGTCACTGTGACAGAATGCTCTGTTATACAGATAGCTAGAATTACAGCCATAAAGCAGGACACAACTGCTGCTTACAATGGGGATCAGAATCTGTGTCACAGAATGCAGACTTAACAATTCCATTACATTTTCCTATGAAAGAAAAGTGGTGATTTAAATTCTTTCAAAAAGGAAAGGAAAAAAAAAAGGTTCCCGAGGACCATCGTACTCCATAAAATGATTTCAGGCATAAATGCTTTTTATTTTTTTTAGTCAAATTAAATAAACCATATTGGTGCTGGTTGCTCTGCACAAGGAAGCATAGCTGCATATCTGTCATATCAGTGGGGGCTGCCATGGTTGGAAGACTCTAATGAAACGGTGCCCTCTGTTGGACAGATTTTTCAAATCAGCAGTGGGATTTTAACTTTGTATACAAAGGAACAACTTTCGTACCAATATCCCCCCCTGTCCGGAGAACAATTATTTTCCCCAGCACAGGCACCATTTTTGTTTTACATGTCGAATAATGGTCTGTTCTTCCGTCTAACTTAACCCCACTGTCACAGGAAGACTCATGTAACTGATAACTATACATGCAGACTCAAAGCCCAATGTAATATTATTTGTTGATAAAGGGTCAAAAATCATTCTGTGGCAGTGGGCATGATAGGTTCCAGGGGTGACATACACAAACAGTGGCAACCTGTTGCATCTGACAGCTTTTAGACTCATCTCTAACCAACACGGCCGTTGGACCCTGGGCTAAGCGCCAGACCTCTCTGCTGGGCCGTTTAGTGCAACAGGACCAGTTATTAGCAATTAGTTAAGGGGAACCCCTGTGACTTCCCGTCTGATTTACAACTACCAGTCTTGCTTGGTATTATTATTAACATTTATTTATAAAGCACCAACATATTCCGCAGCGCTGTACAATAAGTACCACCATAACTTTTAAACAATCACAACCTGAGATAGGAACTACTAAGTCGTAGCGAAAAGTGACATATACAAGACTCCCTCTGTAAAGGACAAATAAAACTTTCCCCCATTCTGGGCCACATTGCCGTGACAGTGAATAGGGTGGAAGTGCCACTGGCAATACCCAGCTATGTGGGAAAGGATTAAACAATATCACCACCTCACATAACCAGTTACCTGCGATAAAAAGGGCGCAGGGACTTTTACACCTCTGCAAAAATAACTGTCTTTTGTGTTTGTGAGCAGGTTGAACACAAAGGCGTTAAGGGCAGCATGAGAGCTTAGCATACAGAGCAGGGAAACAAAAACAACAGCTCCACGGCATAAGCGCCCAGAATGTTACTGACAAGCCCTGTTTGGTTTGTAGTGATCATTTGCATTTCTAGGTGCCTGACAGGATGGTGCATTCACACACACACATTCCTGCCCTGGATCCCTCCTTCCATTCACAAGATCAGCAACACACTGCAACACGCTGGAAGGAGTCAATGGCATCTCCAGCCCCTTAACCCCCAGTTTTGCGCTGGCAGGCTGCAGGATTTGCTTGCACTGTGCGGAGGGGATGCACAGGGGAGGCACAGCCCCGGCTACATACCATGCATGCCTGCCTCTGCCATGTAGGGCTGCAGCTTTCACATCAAGCCCCCCAGGTGGAATGGTTTGTACACAACAAGTCTCCCTTACCTTCTCTGGCTTTCAGCAAGACAGTGTTGGCCACAATGTTTTCAATCTCCATGATCATGAATCAGTGCAGGGGGAAGCGCACATCCCTGGCTGCAGATCCACTGATCCTAGTGAGGTGCCTGCAGGCTGAGCCTCTCCTTGCATAGATCCCCTGGCTGTGCCTCATGTCTCTCACATTGCCTTTAATTCCAGCTGTGCAGCTGCCGGGCTCGCAATGCACTCACTCTGGCTGCTGCTAGTACTGCTACTGTCGCTATTGCTGCTGCTGCTACTGCCGCTGCTACTACTACTGCCGCTGCTGCCTCCTACCCTCTCCCTCTTTCTCTCCCTGGCTGCGCTGCTTTCTTCCTTCCTGTTTTGCTCTCAGGGCTGCCCTATAGTGAGGCGGGGACTGCTGGCGGCCCCTCCTAGGAACACGCTGAACCTTAGCAGTTTATGCCGGGAGGGTAGCGGGGCTGAGGTGATTCTGTGTGGTGATTCTGTGTGGTGAATCCCTCAGGCCGTGCCTCATTCTTATCTTGCTCCCACAGAGCAGCCTGTTGCCCGCAGACAAGTGATTACTTCAGATCTTTGTTGTGTGAAGAAATAAATAAAATAAATAATTTACAAGGGCTTGTTGTACTCTAGTGATGTTTGCAGTTTTCCCAGACATGCCCCCATTGGAAGGATAGGTTTGAGAGCATTGCCATATAGCTGCCATGTACAGTGTCAGGGAGACCAGGAAAACTCCCAGGTGTCAGTGGGCCCTCCTGCCTCTAACCATTTGGTCTTTCATGGCCATTCCCTTTTCTTGCTTGGAAACAAAGCGACTGAAGAATAGATTATAGTATGTAAAGAAAATAGACTAGTGGAACAAAGAGAAACAAAAATAGTTTGGAGAATGGGCAGCACTGAATTTCAAATCCAGGTGCCCTGAGAACCAGGTGACATACGCAACATTTTGCACCCCGTATGGGCGCAAAATGTAAAAATTTTGTTGCCACCCTAGGCCCAAGCCTTTGTGGCCTTGCCACAAATCTGGGCCTGAGAATGGGCCCGTGGTTTGAGGTTTTCTGGTGGGCCTCTGGCATCTCAATCCACCACAGGCCATGTATGCCTGGTGTAGCATCAAGCGCCTATTTTCTAACACCAAATTTTACTTAAAACAATGCCGGGGTCTGGAAACAGCTTCTTTTTTATTAGTCAACGGGGCACATTCATTAAAGTACGACTGCGATAGTTTCTTTAATTTGCGCGACTTTTTCATACTTTGCGACAATTTGTGCAACAAAATCGTATTTGTTGCAACGAGTACGAAAGTTTCGGATTCATTCAAGCTTCGGTATCGTGACTTTCCTTCGGCCAGGTTGGAGCTGCAGAGTGCCATTGATTCCAAAATCATGCACAGAAGGTTCAAAGTCAGAAAGGTTTTTCCGCCGTTTACGATCGTTCGGATACGAAAATTTAGTCAGATCACCATTCACAAATGATCGTTTCAATACTCTGGCCCAAGATGTTCAGTAAAAACATACTTTTTTATTTTTAAAACAACAATAACAGATAATCATCAGCAATGCTTGACCCATAATTGCAGCCAGCTCCCATGCTAGCCGCCCTTATGCAACTACCTGTAAAGGTGGAAATGGGATAGCAGGACAGCCTACACTCAGGGCCCCAGGGTGAGAACCTTGCCTCAGGCGGCAGTAAGCAGCCAGTTATCAGGAGCAGCAAAAAGCCACCTCTGGTAACTTTAAGAGCCGCATTTTCATTTTCAAAAGCAAAATTTGGCCCTGCTAGTGCGGAGAGTGCATTAACAGAGAGTGCATTAGCTACTAGCGCATTAGTGCTCTCTGCACTAGTGATGTGGCCCCCTCTGGACCCACTTCGACACTAAAGTTCTAAACATGGGGAGGGGGCAGTAGGAAGGGCCGCATCAGGGCCATAATGACCACTGCTTATAGCTTTTTGCTGCAGGGACCCGTGTCCAAATTGCTGCCAGTTCCTCTTTTCTTCCCACAATGGCAGTACTGACCTCACAAGCATTCCACTCTGTTGTAACAGTAAAATCAAGGCAGTTCTTCCTTCTGTTTTTCTTTTGAGTTAATTGTTCCACAGACTGGATGTGTTTGCTCTAAATGCCCAGGAGAATCTCTCCTGCACACTTATTTATGACAGCTAGCAGAGGAAAATAAGGGTGACGACACATGGAGCCACCAGTAGCAGCTACTTGTCGTGCCTACTAAAATATACGATGCTGATTATTTACTGATAATTGTCTCTACATGTGTTTAAGCAGAGGCAGTTCTCAGTATTGTCTATGGTAAGGTATTTTCTGGCATTTAGTAGCTGTGAAAAAATAGCTGCTACTCGTAGCTCCGTGTGTCTTCACACTAAAGGGGGGGTATGCAACCAATCCCATGGACCCATCTACTGCACCCAAACTACTGCAGGGGTGTTTCTGGCCCTGGAGCTGCCCTAATGAGCTACTCAGCTTGATTAGCAAATATAAGATGCCTATTTGTTTTAGGTGGGACCTCCTTGTTAGTGGTAGATTAGCCCAAGTACTAAACTGTGTCAGTTATATGTATATAGTATGGGAATAACATGAACATCCAATGTTCAACAATGCCTTTCTTTCTAATTCAAGGATGAGTGGTATGCTGCTGGGTTGTACCATGGTTTGATGTAGCAAGCTATAGTAGAAAGACAGTGATTACTCTTAATACTGCTACCACCAATAGACTATTAATAGTTCCTAGCATTATGGATGGCTATGTCCTTGAAAAAAATGAGGACGAGGGCCTTGTAGATAAGTTTTGCTTTCTTTCCAACAAGCTTTATAATTAATATTTAGAAAGGTCATAGTAGATAAGCTTTGCTTTTTTCCCAATGAGCCTTCCAACTACTGTTTTAAAAGGACCTAGTACAAAAGCAAAAAAATTAGGACAAGGGCCTCGTAGATAAGTTTTGCTCTCTTTTCAGCAAGCTTTATAATTAATATTCAGAAAGGACCTAATAGATAAGTTTTGCTTTCTTCCAAACTAGCTTCCAAACTAGCATCCCAACTAACATTTAGAAAAGGGTCTGCAGGTAAGCTTTGCTTTCTTCCCAATGAACTTCCCAACTAATATTTAAAAAGGACCTAGTAGATAAACTTTGCTTTCTTCCCAATGAGCTTCCCAACTAATATTTAGAACAGACCTAGTAGTTAAGATTTGCTTTCTTTCCAACAAGCTTCCCAACTAATATTTACTTTCTTCCCAATTAGCTTTCGAACAAATGTTTCAAAAGGGCCCAGCAGGTAAGCTTTGTTTTCTCTTTGTTTTTCCCAACAAGCTTCCCAACTAATATTTAGAAAAGACATAGTAGATAAGTTTTTTTTTTGCCAACAAGCTCTACAACTAATGTTTATAAAGGGTCTAGTAGACCAGTGTTGCTCTCTTTTCAATGAGCTTCCCAACTAATGTTTTGAAAGGACCTAGTCGATAGCTAGACATAGTAGATAAGCTTTGTTTCTAAGAAGCATTACAACTAATGTTTATAAAGGATCTAGTAGACAGGTGTTGCTTTCTTCCTACAAGCTTTCTAACTAATGTTCAGAAAGGTCCTAATATATCAGCTTTGCTTGCTGCACAATAAGCATCCCAGCTAATATTTAGAAAGGGCCTAGCAGATAAGCTTTGCCTTCCTCCCAACAAGCTTCCTAATTAATGTTTAGAAAGGGCCTAGTAGACAGGCGTTGCTTTCTTCCCAGTAAGCTTCCCAACTTATGTTTTCAAAGGACCTAGTAGATAAGTGTTGCTTTCTTCCCAACAAGCTTCCCAACCAATATTCAGAAAGGACTTAGTAGATAAGATTTGCTTTCTTCCTAATGGGCTTCCAAACTAATATTTAGAAAGGGCTTAGGGCTCTGGTACACGGGGAGATTAGTCGCCCGCGAGCAGGGAGTTTTGCCGCGGGCGACTAATCTCCCCGTGTACCAGAGCCCTTAGCAGAAATGCTTTTCTTTCTCCCCAACGAGCTTCTCAATTAGTAGATAAGCTTTGTTTCTTCTCATTAAGCTTCCCAACTAATATTTAGAACAGACCTAGTAAATAATTTGTGCTTATCTACTGGGTTCTAATTCGCAGTATTCTAATTCTTCCTAATACATGGAATTTATCATGGCTTGAATTTACTAGCTTGCCATCTGCTTGTGAAAGCAATCTATAAAGTTTTAATGAGTATGTGAACTTTTTTTCACCAACAGTAACTATGTTTCAATATGTGCGTCCAGTTAGCTAGTGGAAATATTTAAAGCGCATCGCTCCATTTGTTAATTCCCCTAGAGCATGGAAAGTCAGTTGACGTTGCAACCATTTCCATTTTGTGAGGTAGCATTATGCAGACTGTGGGCTCAAGAGTGTTACCAAATGTCTAAGATTCAGAAGAACTGGAGGCACAAGGTTATATCCTAAAGCTCTTAGAACTAATTGAGTAATGAGAAATTTATAAATGGTAGGCTTGTAAGTGCAGAAATTTGCACTCCTGGTAACATCACATTAGCTCTTAATAAGAGTGGCCAAAATGATCTGTTCTAGAGTTTCTAGAGGATATACCAGCACTAGTAGAAGTTGACAGTGGCTACAGATGGTAGATAGCAAATTAATACAGAAGCAGTGAGAGGGAAATAATTCAATTAGAAATGTAATTCTATCTTGAAGGATATTCACCTTCAAGTTCTCAAATTCAAAGCTCTAATGAATGGAAAGGCACTTCTACCTCTTAACATATGCAACCCAGATGGGGAAATATATACGTTTTTCCAAATATTGTAAACAGAGTAGGGGAAGAAGGGTCAGGTAAAAGGCCATGACAACTGCTAAACACCTTCCCTGAACTTACCTCTTTAACACGAGAGATGCCATTCTCCTATTTAGGCAACACAACACCACACAATAACACAGCTTTTAAAAGGTTCTTACACAACTTTGATAATCTGAACCTAATTTCCAGGGACACTCTGTGCTGGGGCTGGTGCATGGTATAATTTTGGACATAGTGCCTCAAAGCCACAGTACATTTCATGCCAAATAAGAAGACATTTGGAATTGTTGTCTGGATACAGCGATATTTAAACATTTCCATGCAGCTGGTCCATTTTAAATCCATTTTAAATGTGGTACATTTTCAAGAACTCAACATTCCAGGAAAGAAAAATTAGGGACTGTCCTTGTAAATTAGGACTATTTGCACCTATGGTAGCAGATAGAATGTCTTAGTTAGCAGGAGCGTGTGCCAAATACCAGATTCTGAATATGACTAAATCTGAAATGGTATTTACATGGTACATAATAGAGAACTGTGCAGACTCTGGCCCAGGAATGAAGGATTTTTCTAAGAGAGGAAGTCAGATACCCAAAGAACATGTTTACAAAAAAGGAGACAAGAAATCCGGTGTTTCTTTTGACAGAGGACTCAGATTCTGATAAAACTTACTTAGTTTTTACCTTTCTTTCTCCTTTAAGGCTGATGTCCCACAGAGAGTTTAGTTGCCCATGATAAATCTCTAATCATTCCAAAATGCATTTCCACTGGCAACAATGGGATAAAATCGATGTGTAGGCCTTTCCACCGGCGATTCCCTTTGTTGCCAGTGGAACAGCCTACACATCACTTCAGCTTTTCAAAGTTGTTCGAAGTTGCCTGCAGGAGCAAAATCCGCAACACTTCGGAAAGCCAAAGCGATGTGTAGGCCTTTCCACCGGCGATTCCCTTTGTTGCCGGTGAAACAGCCTACACATCGCTTCAGCTTTTCAAAGTTGTTTGAAGTTGCCTGCAGGAGCAAAATCTGCAACACTTCTGAAAGCCAAAGCGATGTGTAGGCCTTTCCACCAGCAATTCCCTTTGTTGCCGGTGGAAAAGCATTTTGGAGAGATTAGTCACCTGCAGAAGCTGACAATTATGGTTGCTGAATAATCTTTCCATGGAGCATAAACCTAAAGAACACCCGTTAATCCTCACATTACTCTACTGCATACAACAGGCTTCCCAGCCATTCTCATATACAAATTTGGAGATGAAAGCTCAATATTCTAATCCAATTATTTCCTTTTGCAATAAGTTTTTGTGAAATGCTGGTGTTGAATAATAATGTATTGGTTGTCAGTACATTTTTTGCAGAATGGTCAGTAAAAATATTTCAGAAAGCTGGTAAACCCGACCATAGGAAAAAGATTTACATCGCATTAGCATTAACTTTACAAGTCAAATTCACGGTCTTTGGCGTTCCTTTAGCTATTTCTTTAGGTAAATACCTTACCTGTTTATTACTCTCACAGTCGGCAGCAAAAATGTCACAGCACAGACATATGCTTTACTGGTGTTGAACGTAGGCATTTCGATTGGATGACAATGATATAAGGTCTAAAATGGCTTCTGGACAATTAACTACTAAAAAAATTGTTGCTTGTAAAGTTGACCATCTTGATGAATCGTGTTTTTTTTCCCTGTAACTGGCTATATCACTAGCAGCTATTTGCTGGCAAAGGTGGATACAAACCATGCTATCCTACTCCTTTCTGATTGACTGAAACTGTTACTGTCACTTGTTAAAACAAGGGCAGTAGCACCGGCAACCGGCTGGAGAAGAAATTACTGTTTGAGATTCTTCTGTGAAAAAATCCCCCCTTCCACAGCCACTTTCCTGGTCTAAGTAGGGAGAGGTGTGCACCAGGCCCCTCCAAACTTTTTTTGCAGGGGGGGGGGTGGTCTGGCGCACCGTAGTTATGCCACTGCTTCTGTGGGTAGTATTGTACTATATGTTTTACTTTTGCATCGCTTTTTTGGTTAAGATTAAGTGTATTACATGGGACCTGTTATTCAGAATGTGTGGAACCTGGGGTTTTCTAGATAAGGGGTCTTTTTGTAATTTTGATCTCCGTACCATAACTGAACCCAATAGTATTATTTTGCCTCCAATAAGGATTAATTCTATCTTAGCTTTGAAGTTACCTTGGGGATCCATGATCTATTATATGATCATAGAACTCCTTTGTGGCTTATAATATCCTTATATTTTACAAAAGGGGGTACTTTTTTCACTTTGTAATGGAGTATAATGGAAACTACCTGCCTGTAATTCAGAGCTTCCTGGATAACAGGTTTCTGCATAATGGATCCCACACCTGTATCTGTTCTAATTAGTAGGGGGTCTCCCTACTTGATAATCTGGCCAAAGGGCTGCTATGGAGCCTGAGCATTTTTTTATTTATAGATGCAAGAAAATTCACCACCGAGCATTCTACTGCCCAATGAGAATGCTGATTCCCAGCACTGTGTCAGGCATCTTGCTGTTATCTTACATATAGAGATAATTATGTCATTTTTTTCTTCATTATATGACACTGGAATCAGACATGGGGTTAAAGGACAGAATTGTTTACTTCTGGGAAACTGTGTTTAAAGCTTTCAACTCCAATTATAGCAACAAAGAACATGGAGCCAGATTTGCACAGATCAGCTGGGATTCTCATTGGAGGATTTCTTGCATATTAATGCAGCCGCTGGCCCTGGAGCTTTGGGGAAAAGTTTTGGAAAAGATTTATTGTGCAATATTGCTTTAAGAATACAACCCTGATGTTTCTGGACTACAGCTCCTAGCATGCCTCACCCATCATTATATATTAAATTGTTCTGAGATTTGTAGTCCAGCAACAGCTGAGTAATGTTTGGTCGAGTGGTGGCGTGCAGTAGGGTTTAGTGTCCCTTTAAGGTCAGGCTTAGAGATCATTAACAAGAACAAAAATATGAGAAACAATATACCCTAAAATGTCTAGTTTAAAATAATTATTGCAACTAAATATTGTAATAACCATTTCAATGTTACAATAGAATACGCTTGTACAACTCTTCTTTAATTTCTGTTCCTTATGAATACAAGTTTGAAAATAATAATTAATACTGAATGGGAAAATATATATATATATATATATAAACTGAGACAGAGAGAGAGATATGTATAGAGCATATATGTCAAACACAAGGCCCGGGGGCCAAATCCGGCCCACCTGGCTGTTTTATGTGGCCCTTGGTGAGTGTGTCTGACCATCCAGCCTGATCAATTTCCATTTTCCACACATTGCAACTAAGACTAAGGGGTATATTTATCATAGTGTGTAAAAAGTGGAGTGAAGCATTACCAGTGATGTTGCCCAAGGCAACCATTCAGTAATCAGATTTCAATAGTAGCAAAGCATCTATTGGCTGCTATGAGCAACATCACCGGTAATGTCTTACTCCACTTTTTACACATTGTGATAAATATACCCCTTAGTATCTTACTAAGTATATTAATAAAAAATTTGGCCCGCGTGTTTGGCCTGTGTTTGGCCTGTGTTTTAGATTTCGGCCCCCTTATGTGATTGAGTTTGACACCCCTGGTGTAGAGGGTCATCTGTGATGTGAGGCACGTACATTTGTAAGTATCCTACAGTTAGGACTTTCTTTTTCCATTTTGTAGTAGACTCTTCAAAACTTATTGATGATTGGCTTATATTGGCAACTGCTTATGTTGAATATAACACCCATATTCATAACCCAGGTCCCTTTGACTCCTGGCACTCATGTGTAAGTTGTTCATCAGGGAAAATACATGTATATAAATTAATTTGATGAACTCAAAACTCAGCCACAAACTATTACATAAAAAACCTCAAAAAGAAATATTCATGGTTTATTTATCATTACTATAGTGGCGTTTCATTGAAATGCTACCCTTCATCCACTGAGCCATATAGACAATAGTGTCTGAAATGTATGTGTCTGTGCCTCTGTAGACCTTCTAAGTGACAGCATCGTTCATGCATTACCAGTGATTCCCAATCAATCATGCAGATCAGACACTGCAAATAAGTTCAAATAACAAGAGTCTTAACTATTTTGCAGAAAAGGCATTAAAGAATGAGATTCTACTGCATTCGTTGAATAAGAAATACCGTTGGTCTGCTTCGGTGATAGCATGAAGACACGGTATGTGACGGCATGACACGATGACTGCTTGGTGACAAAACCTGTTTAAATATCTAGCGTCTGGCCTATAACTAGAACTTTGTTTTTAGAATCCCAGGGTGCAGTGTCTATGAGCCATATCTTCTGGTGGGGCTTATGCCTTTACCTGGGGTTTCCACCTTTACTAGAGTTGCATGATGACAGTGGGGGGAGGGTTATTGCATCCTCTCAGTGTCAGACTGGAACCTCAGGGGCCCACCAGAAAACCATAGACTATGGACCCACTCTCCAAAATATTTTTTCTTCTTTCCTCACTCAACATCTTTATTCTCCTAATACTTTTAATTTCATGCTAGCTAGCATTCCTCTTTGTTCCCATTAAGATATAGGGAATGACCATGAAGTAGGCCAATTAATTAGGAGTAGGAGGGCCCATTGACACCTGGGCCCACCGGGAGTTTTCCTGGTATCCTGGTGGGCCAGTCCGACACTACATCCTCTGGAAGCAATTTGGGGGGTTCTGTCCAGAAGGTTTTGACCCAACTGGTCTGTTCGGGTTAAAATTGGACAGGTGGCAAGCCTAACTTCTTCTGCTTCTTCAGCTACTGATTGCCATCTAATCTAACATTTCTATGTCGGTCATAATAGGAAGAAATATATAGAGTGTGATGAGCACCAACTTTGGTATGAACATGACCTTAGATGCTGAATTAAGCTACTCCTAGTAACTTTAAGAGCAGAATCTACATTTTTTTACACAAGAAATTCTGCTCTTTCCATTTTCATTTTTCCCATTCTTCAGTGGATTTGTTCTGGTTTCCTTCCAAAGCCAAAAACATACTGGCAAGTTAATTGGCTCTTGAAGAAAGCAACCCTAGTGTTTGTTTATAAGTCTGTAGTAGGGAAATCAGATTGTAAGCTCCACTGTGCCAGGAGCAAATTGGATGATTAAACGTAAGTTGGCCAAACACAGCAACCTCAGTAAATGAGTGTATCTTTTTCCAATATGCCCACATTGAGCCAGGGCAATGATGAGAATGCATGAGAAACTGCTGATGTGTTCCTCGCCCCAACAGGTTTAAATCTGCACGATCAATATTTTGCCAATTTTTGCCTGGATATCGGTCAGCCTGCCAACTTCATATGGAAGGACCGACTTGGCAGCATTTCTTTCCCCAGTATGGCCACCTATACTCAGTGAAATGTTGCAGAATATGTATAAATTTGCAATTTGTTGGTTTCTCAAGCGCCTTGAATGAAAATCTTAAGCTGTTCTATTGGCTGATGGAGCTGACGTTAATAACCTTGCAAGGGAGCTCACCGTGCACTTAGTTTACTTTATACTCTTCGTATGATGTAGATAGTGGTATTTAAAGTCTTCCGGTATTTGCAATGTCTCGACCTTTAACACAGAGTTGCCACCTTAACCTTTAAAATCAGACACACCCTGTGTGCTTAATTAACAGCCATGGGCAATTCTCCTACATTACCTTACAATTATCTTTTAATGATATGGGTTTAATTTGTGTTTCTTTTAAAAGGGAAAGGATGTGGGGGGGGGTCTGCTTCGTTCATGCTGACTTTGAGGTAGGAGAGCGGGCAGGGAGCAGGAAATTATACGCGAGTAGGCGGGGGGCAGGACAGGAGGGCAGGGGGGCGCTACTCTGCATCGGGCCCTTTTGAAGATTTTTTTGCAGGGTGGCCCGGTGCAGAGTAGTTACACCTCTGGGTGCATGAGAGATTGACAGTTGTTTGAATCTCCTATATCTAGTCAAAAGTGCTCTGGGTGTTATCAGGAATTAGCTTCCTGGGGTAGATTAAAAAAAAAAACACTACAGAAAGAATCCTTTGGGTATGTGTAACTTCTGTAACTTCTTTTTGTGGTCCAATGGTTCCCCTTCTAATTGAAGATCTTTTCCATCCAATTGGTCAGGTAGGAGGCACCAGAAAGATTGACCCACACTATAGAGTTAACAGCGGCTGTTTTTTCAGGACTTGGACTAACCTACACTCTGGTGTTGACTACATAACACAAAATATATACAGCCATTATTTATACACACAAAGGAAAATTTATAGTGAATATTGTACCCCCTATTGTAAAGTCATCAAGGAGTTCCATGACCATATTGAAGCATAAGGTGGAGGGCCTAATGGTGTTATACAGGTCATGGAACTCCAAGGTGACATTTTACTACAGGGGGTAATTTTTATTATATTAAGAGTCAACGAGTCATGTGACAAATTATATCAACATGCACCAATTATAACTGATGATAGAATCTGATTTCTTTGTTGATGTTAGGCTGAAAAAATTTGATGACTGCTTCATGTCAAGGAAAACAAAGAAAGCAAATATTGGGCCTGTCTAGGTACCTGGCAGCTCTAGATCTCACCAAAGGCTACAGATACATTTAAAAGAAGGGACTAAGGAAAACACAGCCTTTTCCCCATCAAGGGTCTCAAGGGAGAGGCCCACTGGTACCTATATGATAAACAGAAAAAAAATCCCCCATCTTGCTGCCGGAATAGGGTGGACAGCCCAGGTTTTGGAAGGGCTGTTGAAAACTGCCTGTTTTAGATTTCAAAATAATAATATGACTGAAGTGAATGTCATAGCGATCAGCCAATCACCGTGTAATAGCCATGCCCCCTGATATCACCCACGCCCCTGCCCGGACTTCACAGAATACAAAGGCGGCAGCCCTATGTAGGATATTTGCTTCTAAATCCCCTGCAGCAGGGCTTGGGGGGGGGGGTTCTGGCTTCCCCTGCAATCTGCTTATGTGGGCAGTTGCATAACTACAAGGGGAGCACCAGGTAGGGCACGCTGGAGTCACTGCAGAGGCCTGAAGGTAGGATCATGCAACTGGCATGTGTTCCAGTAGAGGGGGCAGATTGGGAAGGGGCCCAGTTGCAGGTTTTGCACCTGGGCCTGTGGTCCCTTGGTTACACCAATGGATATAGGAGAAGAGAGCGGGCTGAGGCTGGTGCCTAGGGCAGCACCGGAACTAAATATAGCCTAATCTAATAACATAAATAATGGCTCGTTGTTCAAACAAAACAAGCCGGAGCATGATTTGGGGGTAAATGGGTGGGCAGATTGAAGCTTAGCACATCTGAGTAGGTTTTATTGCATTTGTTATAACCCATAGAATGCAGAAGTCTTATTGGTCAGACAGGTTGTTGCAGGCAAGGGATCAAAGTTTTGCAAACAAATCGTGTCTTTAAAGCCCTTGTGTGGATTGGATTGCGATACATGGACCTATTTAATGTGGCAAACACTAAATGCTCTTAGACAGTGCCCAGTTTGAGTCTCAACCCTTGTCCCCCAATATCCCCTCTAGAACTACACTTTCTAAACTTATTGTGGCCTTCAGGAATCTAATATAATAGAGGGTACCCGGGGGGGGGGGGGGGGAATATGATGAATGGATTGTTTAAGGGGTTGTACTCACAAGTGTTCCTTTCTGTTTTTCCCTGGGGTGTGTTCCACAAAGGAACCCATCTTGTTCTTCCTAATGCGCCTGAACTCGAAGAGCATGCAAGTGCTGAATGCAGATGGGACGCAACATCCCACATATGTTATATGCACATTTGGAAGAACAGGATGCATTCCTTACTGTGCTGGAATGTACTGCAGAGAAACACGGAAAAGAACATTCTTGAATACAAGTCCTAATACACTAGAACTGTTGAAATACCCTGGCAATGATAACCCCTTTTCAAATATATTATCTTCAGGTTTTACATTTTAGTAAGACTTTCCTCTATGTGTTTTATTGCTTTCCAAGCTGCACCCTACTTCATATTTCTAATGCTAAGACTGCCACCTAGAGGATAAACAAAAACCTACCCGATGAATGTAAGTATGATCATGGTTAGTATTGCCACAGATAGAAAGGGCACACAAGGATTAGAGTCACCATGTAGTGTATCAGTTAGAAAGTGCATATTCACTTAAAATAAGCTTACTGAAATAAACTTTAGATGTGGAAAATAAATATACATATGTATATTTAATCTTACTATATCCTGCTACTCCATCACTTTCTAACTCTATTACTCTCATGCTTACTAAATCCAAGCCCAATTATACCCATAACTGAACCCTCCAACAGTTACTCCCAGTGTCAGTCTCATACCATGTTACTCAATCACATTACTTTCAATGATCCTTTAGTCCCATGCTCACATCTCAATACACCATTACATACTCATTGGGTACAGATCTGTTATTCCTGTGCTGCTGCCCTTCATTACACCAATACTGTGTTGTACCCCATTACTCTTATTCCAGCCTTGCTTCTATGCTCCATTACTCCCACACTGCATTATTCCCTTACCCCATTCCCATGTTGTCACTCCAAGACTTCACTACATTGCGCTCATACCCTGTCACTCCCATGCTGCCTAGTACCTGTAACAAACTGGTTCAGTTACTAGTATACCATAGTACTCCAATATGTTCCACTAAAAAAAAGTTCTTTAAATGGTTGAGGAGACTGCCTCATATGTATGCAAATAGACCAAAGGGATTCTTATGGAATTTGTTACCAGAATACCTTTGCCTTTTTGCATACATGTGCAACCCTTGAATTGTTTGTGAATCCCAATTCCTGGCTCTACATAAGCTGATCAGAGTAGTCTGCACTACACTAATGAGCCCCAAGGAGGGCAAAACTGGTCTGTAGTTGGGAATACAATCAGTTACTATCCTGGCTTTTGCTTTAAAACCCAGTGGGCGAGCTTTAGCCTATAGGATAAACTCATGTAAATTGAATTTTTTTTTCCTATAGAATTTATGGTTTTGAGCTAAGCAGAGAAAATGTAAAGGTACTCCCATGGTTGCAAGTAGATGACATTTCCAGCAGAAATAATCCACTTGCATAATGATCTCCAGCTAACTGAATAGTCTCAGAGGGTGGATGGACAGGTTTGTATATGTGTAATCTAACAGCCTCGCAAGGACCAAGGATGGAGTAGCTTTATTTTTCAGGAGGTTATAGCAAAGAAAGCATGTTGCCAATTTTGGCCACATTTGAATACCTAAGTTAGGATGCAGTAATGGGCCAAATCTTAGATTTTGCATCCCTGTTTATTAATCTCAACAAATGTGCACTCACCCAGTGCTTTGAGTGTAACCCAAGGCTTTGCCACAAGGCAACCAGGACAAGGGCAAGTTAACCTGCAACTGTGATACTAGCTTTGTCTCAAGAACATAGGACCAGCACACAATTTTAAAGTAGGGACACATTGTGCAGTTGATTAAAATAAGAGGCAATATTACAAGACAGGATTATTTCATTTGCCAGACAAGGAAGCTCACACAAATTTAATTTGTACCAGTTTATTAAGATTACAGATAGAAGAGTAGTATGGCTGCCTCAGTTATCTCTTTGCCTGCGCTGTTTAACTTTTTGGTTCCATATCCATTAAAGTCATAGGCTGCAAAGTCTCCACATTCCCTAGGGTCAGCTTCTGGGAAATAGCCACCTCCTCCAATGCACACCTGAGGAAACAGACACAAGTCAGCAGGTTAGGTTTCCATGTGGAACCTTATCCAGGGTTAGTGAGCCCCCTGGCATAAAGGCATTAGTCCACACTTATCAAAGTTAACTTCAGATTTGTTGCCATGGGTGATTGCACCAGGTACCTTGCCCAGTGTTCGTAAAGCAGCAACATTCCTCTTTGCCAGCCTTTTTCTATTTACCTCTGCCCGTTCATTTTTTTGCAGACACTCCTGGCAGGCAAAAACAGCAAGTTACAAGTTTCTAGACTGGTTACTGCTTACATGTTCTGCATTGCAGGACTCCATCTTCATTCCCGGACACAGCGCCAGTGCAGCTCTCTCATTGTTAAATGGTCGAAACTGGATGTAGCCAGGAGTAAACTGACCTAGAGGGGAGGAGGTGGTTTCAGTATGACCAACAACAACCATACACACACACACACACACACACACACACACACTTTAACGTATCAATCCTTACTTCTGAAATCTGGGGAGTAGAAAGAAGCTGTTAAGTTCGGACTTCCAAAGTCGTACACTACAGGCACAATGGGGCCACTGTCCTTTTGGCAGCTTCCTATGCCATACTTCACTGGATAGATCTAAAATACATTGAGTTACAACATTTTTCTTTGTTACATAAAGACTCACTTGAAGGTGTTAGGGATACAATTATAATTACATTAGGCTGGAGGTTTTCCAGCACACTGTACAATGATGCAGCAAAGTGACTTTTGCAATTCACATTAACATGTAAACTCCAGTTTACCACCATTTTAAGCTGGACACAAACCAAACTTTGTATTGCATTTAACCCCCCCCCCCCCATGCAATATTTAGCACAAAAGCCTTACAGGTGTTGAATTTTGAAGGCCAGATAGAAGGGGTACACCTTTTAATTAACTGTATGGCATTGAGAGTTTTGTAGATTTCCAGTTTGAAACTTAAGCAAAATGCTAGGTCTTGTTTACCTTAGCAACCAGGCAGAGAGACTGGAATATATAGGACAGGGACTGAATTTGAAAAATGAAATTGTACCCTAGCAAGAGTCACTAGGAATAGGGATATTCTATAACAGTTAAAGGTGAACCACCCCTTTAATGTTTATATTCACAAGATAATGTAATGATATTTAAGTTGGGTAAAGCTAGTACCCAGTAAAGGAACAAGTTATTTATGGTACTTTAACAGATCTGGCAAAAAGGACCAGTATCAGTCAATATCCAAGTCACCATCAGCAAGGTAATAACCTCTTTGCAGTTAATTACCTGGTACAGGCTGAACAGGTTCCCTCCATTTTTGAAAAGAACCCCATCTGTTGTGTGGTATCTCTGCAGGGATGAATTCCTCCAAACACTTAGGGGGGTCTTGTTGGGCACGTGCCACACCCCAAGGTTGTCTGCTTCAATATCATAATAGCCAGGATTCTGTAAGCATGCAGATAGGTCACAATGATGGATACGGTTTAGGCACATACTAACTTAGGCTTCTACAAGGTATTACATCTGAAAAGCCCCCTTACCTTGTAATCATCACTAGTTGCTCCACCAGGTGATCCAAATGTGTTAAAGTTAGCCCAGTTGCCATCGCCCTCAGGACGGTCAGCCCGATTTCCTTGTTGGCTGGACCAGCGATCTCCCTCAGTGCACTTCCCTGCCATGTAGTTCTCATGCACACTGGCCACCAAAGTCCATCCTCCTCCATTTGTAGTCATGTCACAGAAGGTCTGGTAGGAGATCCCATCTGAAGATGTGAGTTTGTATAGCCCATCTGTAACAATACAGAGCTGTAAGTGCAAAGCTTACTGGGTGGATGGTTAGTAATTAACCAATGCACTACCTACTCCTTGCATGAAACCCAAGTTTGGATCAGATTAGCTGTCCCATTAGTTTAGGGTGCAGAACATTTTCTATAGATTCATACCTTGTGAGTCATTGTTAGAATCTTTTATCTCCTTGCAGCTTCTGAATTGGTTCTCTTTACTGAAGTCCAGCTGCTTTGCCAGTTGCTTTGAGGCCACTATTACAACAGATTCTATTGAAATAGAAGTCAATAAGTGAGGAGAGGAGAAACCATATTCTATTAGCCTCTGCTGCCTTTTACACAGCAACTGAACAGTTTCCCAGCTTTGGGGTGGGAAAGGCAACTGAGCACATAGACCCAGTACACCTCTAGCTGAATAGAGGGGAGCAGACAGAACAATGAAGTCCCAGGCACAGGCTCCTTCTGTGGTTGGCAGTGTTGATGGCTAGTGCCATACATATTAGCATATAGAATGTGAGTTAAAGGACCAAGATGCCAGGGCCCCACCAGCAAACCTTGGGCTCACTCTCTAAAGCATAGAGTCAAAGCTATTTTCCCTCAACCTTATTATCTTAGTCCTTCTGCATACTATGCTATATTCTTCCATCTATTAAGCTTCTGTTTCTGTACAGAAATAGGCCAATGGACTGCTGGGCCCACCAGGAGTTAAGGCAATGAGAATGCATACTTACTAACACAGCACTGTCCAACTTCTGTGGTACCAAGGGCCGGAATTTTTCTGGCCAACACGGTAGAGGGCCAATAATCAAAGCCAGTTTGGCCACTCCCCATTTTTAAACCACACCCATGTTATCATAAGAGCTTTTAAGACTATACCCACATTAATGGTGGTAGCGCAGCAAAAACCCAACTGGTTGGTGCTCACTGTAGGAATATCCCCCTTCATTCATATGTGAAAGAATTATATTAAGTCATATTAAGACACACCCTAAAATCAATATGACTTCTCCTGCCCTGTGAATAGCACAGCAACCCCCAGCACATAATTACACATCTTAGGGACCATATAATGACTATTTTCAAATGCTAACAAACTCCCGGAACAAACCCCTGCCAGGTTTGCCTCCCAGGCAGCATAGGGCAGGTAGAGTATGGCGCACACACAGGCAGGGTAGGCCAGGCAGAGTATGGTCATACTCTCTCTGCCCTATGCTGCCTATGTGTGCCATACTCTGCCTGCCCTACCTTGCCTATGTGTGCCATACTCTCTGCCCTATGCTGCCTGTGTGTGCCATACTCTGCCCTACCCTGCCTGTGTGTGCCATACTCTGCCCTACCCTACCCTGCCAGTGTGCCATACTCTGCCCTACCCTACCCTGCCAGTGTGTAGGGCACACAGACACCATACTCTGACACAATGCTGGCACTGCTCCTACAGTCTGAGGTGTGAACAGGGGAACAATGTGGGTGATAACAGCCTGATTCTGAGGTGTGAACACTGCAGGGGGTGAACAATGCAGGGATTAAAAGATGTGAACAGTACAGGGGATTACATATTTAAATACAGGGGGATTACAGCCTGAATATGAGGTGTGAACCATGCAGGGGGCCAGTTAATCTCAGTACTGATACCATTTAAATCGTCCATCAAAGCAGCCAGATAGATGGGGGGCCACACAGAGGGGGGTTGCGGGCCGCCAGTTGGACAGCCCTGTAACATATGAAAAATGTTAAGGGGGACAAAAAAAAAAAATATAAAAGCATCCCTATATGCCACTCCTATTTTTACAAAATTTGGCAGGTTATTTAAAGTTTTAACACATTTATGAGGGTCTTGTTTTAGGTTTTATTACAGTTTTACTAAAGGCAAGGTTGCCCTTTAAGCTGCAAGTCTTAGTTCCCCCCCAAAAGAGACCGGTTTAGCTTATTAGTTACAATTGTATCTCAGTGCAGGTGTAGTTTGTTAACTTTTCTGGGCTTTCTGCCAAAAGCTACTCATTTAATTAAGTTTGAGACACTGTTTTTGGCAGTCAGTGCAGGGGATCAAAAGGAAAGGAGGGCCTTTTCAGTAAGAATCCAGGACTGTGGGCTGAGCTGTTCAAATTGGGGCTGTCCTGTGAAAGTCGGGAGGTATGAAATTATGTTGCACTTTTACCTGTTCTTTTGGGTAATAAGCAATGGGTAACTAAAAACTAAGTACATTTCTGTGGATGTACAAAGTGCAGGAGTGCTATGTTTAGGCAGAAAGCATACATAACCCCATGACTTACCCCCACATGACTGAGAGAGCCCACCAGGCACCAGTAGGGGCAGCAGGAAGAGAACATGCACCAACATCTTCCACTGAACTAAATATAAACAGATTCACAGGTTTAGACAAAAACCTAATAATGGGCACTGCACTATTGACTTTATCTGCCCCAAGGTTCAGAAAAATGCTAGGCATAAATGCAGTGAGTATTACTGGGCATGCATTGCACTGCTGCTAAACAGAATGGAATACAACAGATACACTGTTAATGCACATTTGTTTGGCATTAATAAGCAGTAAGAGTAAAGGTCACATGCAACTGCATGCAATGTACCCAGATGCACTGCTGTATAGTTATGTTACAGGCCTAACTGCATACAATGTACCCAGATGCACTGCTGTATAGTTATGTTACAGGTCTAACTGCATGCAGTGTACCCAGATGCACTGCTGTATAGTTATGTTACAGGTCTAACTGCATGCAGTGTACCCAGATGCACTGCTGTATAGGTACATTACAGGTCTAACTGCATGCAGTGTACCCAGATGCACTGCTGTATAGGTACATTACAGGTCTAACTGCATGCAATGTAACCAGATGCATTGCTGTATAGGTACATTACAGGTCTAACTGCATACAATGTACCCAGATGCACTGCTGTATAGGTACATTACAGGTCTAACTGCATACAATGTACCCAGATGCACTGCTGTATAGGTACATTACAGGTCTAACTGCATACAGTGTACCCAGATGCACTGCTGTATAGGTACATTACAGGTCTAACTGCATGCAGTGTACCCAGATGCACTGCTGTAAAGGTATGTTACAGGTCTAACTGCATACAATGTACCCAGATGCACTGCTGTATAGGTACATTACAGGTTTAACTACATAGTTACTTTTTTGTAACTTTTTAAAGGGTCTTAGCCAGATAGCATGAGCTTTAGATGGCTATGTAATAATGAATACTGCAGCATCAAAAATGTTCTTACAATTAGTGGCTTAACAAGAGATAATTAGCCTTGTGTTTGTTACATAATTATACCAGCAGTTAATCATATTAAAGGTTGCATTAGTGCAGGATTATTTTAGTTAACTAACACAATCAGTAATCAAAAATATACTTGTAAATACTTTTAAACTAGGCTCTTAGCACACACTAGCATATAACACAAGATGACACACCCTCTTACCTTAATACCACCTTCAAGAAACTCTTGATAACCTTACCATTTGCACCCACAATTTATACCAAATAGCACTGCATTCTGGGAGTTTAGCCTGCCTATATAAGGCAGCTGTAGGACATTACACTTCCAGGCAGGGTGGGGAAAGTGATGATATGTTTGTGGATAGGGTTTGAATGATACTGGCTTTATCTAAACCGTGTGTCTGCAAGAAGGGAGCAATATTTTTAGTATTTATGTTTTTAATCAGACTGAACAATGGATGGCTAGATATGTTAGATAACTCGCTTGACCCATGCAAAATTCACATGGTGAGTAGTTAATGATTAGTTCTTCTAAATGTAGGCTGTATGGCTAAGTAAAACTCACACCTGTATATAGAGGAATGGATTTAGAAATGGTATGCTTTTTATGGTTTCCAACAAGGGTTAAATTTAAATCTGATAAGTTTATAATTTGGCTGCTATTGCAGATGTGTCCTTATTTCAGTACAACTGTGGATGCTCTCACTGATGAATGAAATGGATTAGTTACCTTTAAATTAACTCTTGATATGATGCAGGCTGATATTCTAAGACAATTGCCAGTTTAGGTTTTGTTTAGCAGCCTTCAACTTTAAAGGGATTCTGTCAGTTTTCTATGGTGTAATTTTTATTTTAAAATGACACTGTTTACATGGCAAATTCCCTCTGCCATTTAACATTTTAGTCTTGAAGCGACAAATGCATATTTTTAGCTGTAATATTGGTGTGTAGGAGCCATCTCAGTGCATTGTGCCTGAGTCTGAGCTTTCAGCCAGCGCTACACATTAGAACTGCTTTCAGCTAACCTATTGTTTCTCCTACTCCCATGTAACTGGAGGAGTCCCAAGCCGGACTTGGATTTCTTACTATTGAGTGCTATTCTGATACCTACTGGGAGCTGCTATCTTGCTCCCTTCCCATTGTTCTGCTGATCGGCTGCTGGGAGGGGGGATATCACTCCAACTTGCAGCGCAGCAGTAAAGTGTGACTGAAGTTTATCAGAATCACAAGGCTGTGGCACCCTGGGAAATGAAGAATATGGTTAGCCCCATGTGAAATTTAAAATAGTTAAATATAAAGATCTTTGTGTTTTTAGAAAACAGATTACAATGCAGGATTCTGCTGGAGAAGCTCTATTAACTGATGGGTTTTGAAAAAACCTGTTTTTCCATAACTGAATTCCTTTAACAGCTTTTTAGTTGCTATGGTCCAATGTACCCTAGCAACTAGGCAGTGGCTTAAATGAGACTAGAAGATGAATAGGAGAGGGCATAAATAGAAAAATAAAAAGCTATCATACATTTGCAACTATAAGAGGTTGACTGCAGAAGTCGGTCGCCCCCCCCTGCTGTGATTGTGAAAATAGTGAAGTGCTGGTATGTGGAAGTCTGGGTATTCCAATCGTATTCTAACAGTGTTAGAATCACAGGAAAACCATGTTCATATAAATAACATAGAAGTGTCCTTCCGGAATAATCTCCTGGGAATGTGCACCAAGTTGGTGAATCCAATTCATTTCCCGTTGCTTCAATTAAAACACTCAATCTCCCACACGTCTCGGAGGTTCTGTATTATCTATTACTTGATACATGAATTGACTCCCAGTGTGCCTAGCCTGTGCGGGGATGGGTATGTTTGTGTAACAAATATATCACAAAAGATGAACTGCAAGAATAAAACTTGGTGATATTGATCTTGCGTCCAGAGCATGGATGTGTATCTCTCTCTGGTTTTCATTGTGCTGAAAAAAACCAGGTGAGCCTTGCTAACCCATACGTGCTGGAAAATAGTTATAGGGTTGAAAAAAAGACCAGAGTCCATCAAGTTCAACCCTTCCAAGTAAACCCAAAAATTAGGTGATGCCCCGACCCCTTTTATAATGGGTGGAGGGTTGCAGTGTCGGGTATGCTATGTGGAGGAGCTCACTGGCAGGGTCCTGATGGGGTTTGGGGGCTGCTGATATGGCAGCCAGGGGGGCCCAGACACTCCAGTCTGACAATGATTAGGAGTACCTCAGAAAGCTGGTGTGTGGGGCACAAGTCTGCTCTAGGATGTTCTAATATCTTTTGATAATCCTCCTTACTTGATAACTTGCTGTAGTATATTTAATGACCAAAGCCAGTCTAGGGGGATCCCTTTTGTCTTTGTTCCCTAAGTTCTACCTTGGGAACCTTCTCTGCCTCCATTTTATAAATGACAAATTCTCCTCCCCTTATATTACCATTTAAGGTTGATTGTTAAAGGGGTAAATCATCTTTAAGTTAACTTTTAATATGTTATAGAATGTGAGTTTAACACATAAAACCCCCACCCACATTCTATTCATTCCTAAGGAGTTTTTAGAAGTGAATTTATCAAAATCCCATAGGAAAGAATAAAACATGAGTGAGTTTTTATGTACAGGTATTAAACTAAACTCGCATTTTTATAAATCTTTCCCTTAGCATTACTTTTCGGAGCATGGGGTGCAAGTCTTTGAGCCCCTCTGCACTGGGTAAATGTTCTTAGTTCGAATGTTCCAGCAGCATTCCGAAATAGTGAAAGCAAGTGGGTTTATTTGTGCCAAAAGCTGGGAGATTCTGCCCTTCCTCAGGCCTAACACATTAAAAGGGTTGTTCACCTTTAAATTTTACTATGATGTAGAGAATGCTGTTATCAGACAATTTGCAATTGGTCTTCATTTTTTATTATTGGTAGTTTTTTTAAATATTTTACTTTTTTGTTCCGCAGCTCTCCAGTTTGGATTTTCAGCAGTAATCTGGTTGCTAGGGCCCCAGTTTACCTTAGTAACCAGGGAGTGATTTGAGTGTGACTGATATGTGAATAATAGAGAGGCTGAATAGAAAGATAAGTAATAAAAAGTAACAATAAAATTGTAGCCTCACAGAGCAATAGTTTTTGACTGCCGGGGTCAGTGACCCCCATTTGAAACCTGGAAAGAGACAGAAGAAGAAGAATACAAATAATTGAAAAACTATAAAAAGATGAAAAATGAAGACCAATTGAAAAGTTGCTTAAAAATGGCCATTTTGATCAATCTGCCCCTGAGTGTAAGGGGCACATTCATTAAAGTATGACAGGTCCAATTACAAAAAAAATCATATTTTTTCTAAAGTTTACAACTTTTGCGTATTTTATGCGATATTTTCATTAATTTGCGCGACTTTTTCGTACTTTGCAACAATTTGCATGACTTTGTGCAACAAAATTGTATTTGTCGCAACGAGTATGAAAGTTCTGGATTCATTCAAGCTTCGGTATGGTGACTTTCCTTGGGCCGGGTTGGAGCTGCAGAGTGCCATTGAGCCCTATGGGAGACTTTCCTTGGGCCGGGTTGGAGCTGCAGAGTGCCATTGAGCCCTATGGGAGGCTTTCCTTGGGCCGGGTTGGAGCTGCAGAGTGCCATTGAGCCCTATGGGAGACTTTCCTTGGGCCGGGTTGGAGCTGCAGAGTGCCATTGAGCCCTATGGGAGACTTTCCTTGGGCCGGGTTGGAGCTGCAGAGTGCCATTGAGCCCTATGGGAGACTTTCCTTGGGCCGGGTTGGAGCTGCAGAGTGCCATTGAGCCCTATGGGTGACTTTCCTTGGGCCGGGTTGGAGCTGCAGAGTGCCATTGAGCCCTATGGGAGACTTTCCTTGGGCCGGGTTGGAGCTGCAGAGTGCCATTGAGCCCTATGGGTGACTTTCCTTGGGCTGGGTTGGAGCTGCAGAGTGCCATTGAGCCCTATGGGAGACTTTCCTTGGGCCGGGTTGGAGCTGCAGAGTGCCATTGAGCCCTATGGGAGACTTTCCTTGGGCCAGGTTGGAGCTGCAGAGTGCCATTGAGCCCTATGGGAGACTTTCCTTGGGCCGGGTTGGAGCTGCAGAGTGCCATTGAGCCCTATGGGAGACTTTCCTTGGGCCGGGTTGGAGCTGCAGAGTGCCATTGAGCCCTATGGGAGGCTTCCAAAATCATGCACTGAAGGATCAAAGCCAGAAAGATTTTCCCGCCATTTACGATCGTTCGCAATCCTCAGAATTATCAGATTTCGTGATTCTGATTTGTACTTTAATGAATGTGCCCCTAAGTGTAGTGCTGTCCTTTTACAACACTGTGTAGAAAGGGAACTATGGGAGTTGAAGAGCATCAGATTATGGGAATAGGCAAGTAACAGTATCTGAGTGTGGGTACATGGAAGTAATAAAGTAACAGGGTATGGGAGTAACAGAAGTGTCTGGCTTAGATTGGTTCAGATCTAGCCAGGGGAACCATTCAGCCAAACACAGGGTATTAACCACGACAAGGTTATTTGAGTTATATGGGAAAAGATCTTTCCAACAGGCATATTCCTATTTAGTAGGGATGCACCAAATCCACTATTTGTGACCAGATCAAAATTTGAATTGGATTTGCCTAGGAGTGTGGATCTACTCAAATCCTGCTGAAATGGCTGAATCTTGGCCGAATCCTGAACTGAATCCTGGATTCTGTGCATCCCTACTATTTAGTCATTCCATAGATTCCATACTATTCCATTAGCATTCTCCTTTCAACATATCTGCATCTCTTTGTTTTTCTTAGGGCTCTGGCACACGGGGAGATTAGTCGCTGTATGACTAATCTCCCTGAAATGCCATCCCATAGGCGAAAATGTAAATCACCGGTGGGATGGCATACGTGGCGGCGCGATTTCAGTGAAATCTCACAAGTTTCCTCTCGAGGCAACTTGTGCAATTTCATTGAAATCGCGCCACCGCGTATGCCATCCCACCGGTGATTTACATTTTCGCCAGTAGGATGGCAATCCGGGGAGATTAGTCGCCCATGAACAGGGAGTTTTGTCGCGGGCGACTAATCTCCCCGTGTGCCAGAGCCCTTAAGGAGAAACTGATATGGGACTGATGTGTAAACTATATGTAACTTTTGCCATCCGATGCATCTGAATCTGACAAGATAAAAACCGAAAATCCTTTCTTCTCTCATTGAAATACATTGACTGTCGGATGTAGATGCATGAACAAAAGAAAACATCCGACTTTATCTGATCCAACATTACATTACAGCTGTGGAAATCAGATTTTGTAGGATTCTACAAAATCTAATGCTGTTGCATGACAAGATCAGATAAAATCTTACCCACAAAATCTGATCAAAGTGCTTATGGAATTTAGCCCTTAGCCCAGCAATACATGTACTGCAACAATATTAAATCCTTATCCTAATACAGTTTAAATGCCAAAAAAAAGTTATTCACCCTATTTGTTTAGTATTAGCTTTTGTAGCAGTACATTTCATTATTAAAGAGACCCCCTTAAACAGCACTGGGATCCAACCCATGGATTAAGATTCCCTGGTGACCTTGTGAATGTAAATGTAACTCAATGCTACACCAAGAAACTGGGCCGGGATGCTAAAGCTTTATTTCATGGTATATGGCAGGCAGTTTAAATACAATATATACTGATAAAGCCTCCAGCGGATTAACGATAGAAGAGAAGGATGGCTGCTTCAGTTATCTCCTTGCTTGCACTGTTTAATTTTTTTGTTCCGTATCCATCCCAGTCATAGGCTGTAAAGTCCCCGCACTGTCTTGGGTCCCCTTCTGGGAAGTATCCCCCTCCTCCAATGCACAACTGTTGAGTTAAGGACAAGGCGCGAGCTGGTTACCAGTTTCAGAATGGCAGCACAGATCTATAGCATTAATTAGTGAGTGGCACCTGTGGAACTTGCCCATGTGGAACTTGCTAAGAGACTTCCATGTTGCCAATAAGCCGCTCATTTGGCCAAAGCCTTAATGCTTTTGTTAGGCCTGTGCCACTTTGACTACTGCAGCCCTTCCATTGAGAACCATGCAGTCAAAACCATGCCATGACCATAGAGAGATAGGTAAAGCAAGTCATTTCTAAGTCATGTCTCCTGGTCTGCTTAAGAATCTGCCATAGACAAAGTGCTTTCTATTATTTTTAAGAAGAAATGGCAGCAGCAAAAAGAGCCATATGGGTACCATAGGCCTTAAAGTCATTATATATTGGCTATATTGAATATTGTACCTGATTCCACGGATAAGCATCTATAACAGTAATGACCCATCCTTCAAAAGAAGATGTTATGCTACTGGGGGCATCTTGGGTGGCATAAATCTTTACTGCTAAAAGGCACAAAACATAAAAGGCGCACGTATGTCTGCAAGTGCAGTGAGCAAAGCACATTTTCCATGTTTCTTTCCCACAATGCAGCATTTTTTCCCCAGAATTTCATTGCTTGCAAGGGGGCGATACGCTCAGTTGCACTGTGCCTACCACAATTGCACAAGATTTGAAAAATTTCAACTGCGCGCCGATTTCTTGGCAAATCATATGCAATTGTGTGAATTCTGCCTGCCGTCATCTCCCGTGTTCGCCATGCAAGCGACATCTGCCCCAATTCTTCAGGCACAAATATGCTGTGCTGATTGCCACTGGGTGTGAAAGGGAACCCTAGCGCTACTACCTGGTCAACTTGAGGTTCCCCTGCATCAATAGGCTCCGCAGTGTTCAATTTGGGACAGAAGGCAAGAAATACTAAGGGATTTACTAAGACACGAACGCTCCGATTGTATTTTCACCGAATTTTTCGTGGCTTGCGCGACTTATGCATATGCTTGCGTGAAAAAATCGGAAAGGTTTTCCCGCTGTTTACAATCGTTCGGTACGAAAATTTTGTGTGTTAATAGTAAGGCTGCAGCTTCCCCTTAATCACTTAGGATTCCTTCCTTCCTATAACCCACTCAGCCCCCTCCCTTAGGAATTTACTTTGGCTGTTGGCTACTGGGCATGCTCAGTTCTTCTCAACTCAGCTGCCCTCCAGTCTAGCAGCCAATGAAGAGATGGCATTGCTGGTTTCCATAGAAACTTTGCTTGCCCTAGCTGTGCTCTCTGCTTGAAAAACATGTTTATGTGTCAGCAGGGCCGCCAGGGGGGCATAGGGGATACGATCGTACCGGGCCTTTAAAGGGGGCCCGGCCGCGCTAGAGTTTCCTTAGCTCGGGCCCCCTTTCATCAAGCCCGGGCCCTGTCTTTAGCTGTATCCTCCTCTATGTGCCGCGGCTCTCTGCCGCATCTCCGCTTTTAAAAGGTTGCGCCTGTGCGTACTGACGTCACACGCACGGGCCGCAACCTTATAAAAGCACAGAAGTAGCAGCGAGCCGCGGCACATAGAGGAGGACATCACCGGAGGTGGGGTCTGCTGGGGGCCGGGAAGGAGGGAAATGGAAGGTGCTTGGGGGCCTTGGGAGGTGAGCTGGAGGATACTTGGGGCCCTGGGAAGTGAGCTGAAGGATACTTGGGGGCCCTGGGAGGTGAGCTGAAGGATACTTGGGGGCCCTGGGAGGTGAGCTGAAGGATGCTGGGGGGCCCTGGGGGGTGAGCTGAAGGATGCTGGGGGGGGGGGGGGGGCAGGAGGATGCTTGGGTGGCCTTGGAAGAAACAGGAGGACGCTGGGGGGAGCCAAAGGATGCGGAAGGAAGTAGCGGAGAGCAGGCCATAGTATGAGTAATTTGGGGAAGGACCACTAATGTTTTAGGGGGCCCTGGGCTGGCTAGCAATGATTTAGGGGGTACCTGCCCTGGCACCTATGCAAAATGTAACCCCTGGCCACCAATGTTTTAGGGGGGCCCTGGCTACCAATTTCTGTATGTCCTTTGTATTGATGGGAGGGGTCACTGGGGGAGGGGCCATTGGGAGTGTGGGAGGAGGGGGGGGGCCCAGAAAATCTTGTTGTGAGGGGCCCCATGGTTTCTGATGGCGGCCCTGTGTGTCAGAGGGAAAATGGCTGCTTGGTGAAAACAGCTATTTGTTTTACAAAAATGTTATGGTGCTGGCAAAAGGAGCAGTACAAATGATGCAGTTTGGGTGGGGGATATGTGTCCAACCTTTATACATGGTAGAAAAATTTAAGGCTTACATGTCCTTTAAACTTGAATTCTACCTTTAGGCAGTAGTTGGCCTACAACAAAGATCTTATTGGTCACTGCCATCCAACCATTAGTACAGAAGCTTGTGTGCCATGTCAAAGCTTCTGGGTGATATGGGCATTTGCCGAGTGCCCACTTAGACTCTGCAATCATTTTGGGGGCCAGTGCTAGTTATACTGCAGTTATCTGACCTCTCTTACCCTGATAAATAACAGGACTTTTGGAATATGTTCAAAGTGCACATTTAATGCAACACATCTTCAAAATATATTACAATTGACAAAAAATGCTTGCATGTATGTACCCCCCCCCACAACCAACACTTACATGTTCCGAATTGCACCCTTCCATCTTCATTCCTGGACAGAAAGCCAATGCTGCTCCCTCTGTATTAAATACTCGAAACTGGACATAACCAGGGGTAAAATAACCTAATATGTATAGATGAATAAAAACAAATATAAACAGAATTTGTGTGTGTATAGTTCTTAAATATAGATAACAACCAAGACTTACCTCTTACAAAGTCTGAGTAAAAAGAAGCCGTCTTCGAGCTGCTTCCAAAGTCATACACTATTTGCTCAAAAGGTCCGTTGTCTTTTGGGCAGCTTCCAGCATTATATCTCAGCGGATATCGCTAAATAGTAATAATAGACAGTGACGCTTATAATGTGCAACATATGTACTCTGTCAGATCTGTATAAGCACAACATGCCCAGTAAGGTGCCAGGGAATTTAGTGGGGTTCTTAGCTATAGGTGACTATCCCAAGTTCATTGGCTAGTGCCCAAAGTCTCTATGGTTTATTTACCTAATACCATAGAGCAAAATCATTCCCATTTTCTTTTACTGGGCACAATGATATATTTGGGTTTACATCCCCTTTGACATCGTTGTAGCACAGAGAAAGGAACATGGTGCTCATGCAGTAATGCTGTCCAATGTTTGGTAGCATTATTCTACAAACTGATTTCTATAGGCTCGGGACTAGGCACACTTTTTCACTGTTATTTTTATTGTAAATATGTGGGCACTGATACTGTCAGCAGAAGCACCAGGGTGCATAAAACTTGCACGTGCCCAATTGATTTCTCTATGGGGTATACTTTGAATCTTCCGGGCAATTGAGGTTCTATTTTAGGGCACCAACCTGAAACAAGCTCAAAAGGTTTCCTCCTACTCTGGAAAAGAAGTCACTGGTAGTGCGATATCTCTGAAGGGATGAACTTTTCCAACGTCTCAGCGGAGTCCTGTTGGGCACGTGCCACGCGCTGAGGTCCTTGGCTTGGATGTCATAATAGCCAGGATTCTGTCAGTTCAGGCAACGTGAAAGAGATAGAGAAGCAGAAGAAAGTCTAGTATAACAGTCTGATAGTGGAAAACATCCACTAAACTGGCGTTTATATATCATGATTTTTTTTTCACAAATGGGATTTATTATTTAAATGAAGTCCTAAATATAAATGATTGATGTCTTATGTGCTTTCTAAATAGAACTATGTTTCCTACTGTAGATCACTCATGGTGAATGGCAGATTGCTGACTTGTTCTGTAATCAGCCAGACAGAGCTGGTTAAATCTGTCATTGACTTAAAGCACGAGTGTGTTGGCTTGGCCTAGAATTTGCAAATACTTTGTTAAATATCTAAAAGAAAAAATGGATAAGGACTGTCTGTGAACACTTTAATAAAAAAACATTTCGTTTAGTGGATACTGTATATTTTGTAGTAAGGACGGTTCACCTTTTATATACTGTCTCTAAGTGGAATTATCACCTTGTAATCATCACTAGTTGCTGCATCAGGCGACCCAAATGTTGCATGGTTTGCCCAGTTTCCATCCCCCTCTGGATAGTCAGCTCGATTTCCTTGTTGGCTGGACCAGCGATCCCCCACAGTGCACTTCCCTGCCATGTAGTTCTCATGCACACTGGCCACCAAAGTCCATCCTCCTCCAGTTGTAGTCATGTCACAGAAGGTCTGGTAGGAGATTCCGTCTGAAGAGGTCAGTGTGTATATTCCATCTGTGATAATGCATATCATAGGAAAAAGTTTGTAAGTAATACTCAGCGCTATCGGCGTCGTCGTGCTTAATAACTTTCAGTCTTCAATGTAGACAATAAACATTGTGCTCAAATTTCTTTCAAAGAAAATACCCCTCTTGGATGGGTATTGAAACATGTGCAGAACCAATGTGTTGGAAGCGCATGAAAAATACAAATACAAAATAGTGCAATTTGTTTCAAAAGTTAATGAAACTAAAGTGAAAAGAGTTGTGCCTATAACTCCAAATAATAACAAAGTGCACATAAAATCCCAAATCGCAGTGTGGTGTAGTTGCACCAGATGGTAATTAGGATATGCAGAGGTAAATGAAATCCACTGTTGATAGAAGGAGGTTCAAGATCTCCATTCAATTTGGAAAAGCAGAAGATAAAACAGAATATAATGTAATACCCTTTATTAAAAATAGTCCTGCTGCAGTACAGGCTACTTACAGTATCTGGATAAGAACAAAACACAGCTCTACGCGTTTCACGTGTCCGACACACTTCATCAGGAGCAATAAAAATATGATCTAAAAACATCATCTAAGGCTGATGCCACACCAGGCGTAGGGCTGATATTTTCGGCAAGCGGAAAAACGCTTGGCGAAAATTCAGCCCTACGCCTGCTACTTGTGCCTGCACGCGAATGAATGAAATATGCTCGGGTGCAGGCACATGTAGCCGATATATGCATGAAAACGCAAGACTTTGCATTCTCTCGCGTTTTCATGCGTATATCGGCTACATATGCCTGCACCCGAGCGTATTCCATTCATTCGGGTGCAGGCACAAGTAGCAGGCGTAGGGCTGAATTTTCGCCAAGCGTTTTTCCACTTGCCGAAAATATCAGCCCTACGCCTTGTGTGGCATCAGCCTTATATTGGCAAATCACATGCATAAAATGGTGATTAAGATGAGAAACAGCTGACCCCAAGAGCATAGGTGCACATTAAACCTAAACCAATGGGAAGAAGACATGAACCAATGGGGAAAAGGAGGAGGGAGTAGTGCCATAAACCCATAGGATTGTGATCCGCCCACCATATAGAGGAGCTGCATACAATTCCCATGAATCCCCCCTGGCCAGATTTTTTTTTCTTTCCTTTTCTCTTTCCCATATATTCCTTTTACTTCCTTTTACCTTTTCTGCATCCCCCCCTTTCCTTCTCATAACATAAAAACAGAATTAAAAACAAAAACGAAAACAGAAGTGAACAAAGGCTAAACTAAAATGCTGCCAAATCTAACTCTATATTTAGACCATGAGGTTGTAGTGTGTTTAGTTTAAAAATCCAATATGTCTCGAGCTGACATAATCTAATGAATCACCCCCTCTGGTGCTAGAGGAAATTTGTTCTAATCCCAAAAACACCAGCCCAGTGGGATCGAAATTATGTACCATCTTAAAGTGCCGCGAGACATCATGGTTATTTTTGCCGAACTTAATATTACGTAATGTTACCTTATTCTAGTACCGATGGATCTGATAGTTCTCCCTACATTCCACTTATTGCAAGGACACACCAATAAATAAACCACGTAAATAGAACGGCAATTAATAAATTCTCTAACCGCAGGTATAGCCTCTATATGTAATTTCTTGGGGGCTACTTAAGGGCAAGTAGTGCATCTCTTTTTGCCACACTAATATGTATCTATCTATGTTTCTATCATCATTAGTGCCCCATACTTTTGAAGGAGTTAACAAACCTGCGGTTTCTCTCCGAGATATTCTTCTAAAATTGGGTCTGCAGTCACTACATTCCAGTGTTTTTGTACAATCTTTTTAATGTTATACGCTGCGGTGTTGAACTTAGTGTAAAAGTTACATTTATGTAACATCCGTGCGTCGGAGGTTTTTTTCACCAATTAAGTGTTCCTATCGGTATCCTGTGCCAACTGTTCCACAACCAAGTACCTTGCTGAATTAGTGGGGAGAGTGAAACATGCAGGTACAGGTATAGGACCCGTTATCCAGAATGCTCGGGACCAAGGGTATTCCGGATAAGGGGTCTTTCCGTAGTTTGGATCTGCATACCTTAATTTTACTAAAATATCAATAAAACATTAATTAAACCCAATAGGATTGTTCTGCCCCCAATAAGGAGTAATTATATCTTAGTTGGGATCAAGTACAGGTACTGTTTTATTATTACAGAGAAAAGGGAATCATTTAACCATTAAATAAACCCAATAGGGCTGTTCTGCCCCCAATAAGGGGTAATTATATCTTAGTTGGGATCAAGTACAGGTACTGTTTTATTATTACAGAGAAAAGGGAATCATTTAACCATTAAATAAACCCAATAGGACTGTTCTGCCCCAATAAGGGGTAATTATATCTTAGTTGGGATCAAGTACAGGTACTGTTTTATTATTACAGAGAAAAGGGAATCATTTAACCATTAAATAAACCCAATAGGGCTGTTCTGCCCCCAATAAGGGGTAATTATATCTTAGTTGGGATCAAGTACAGGTACTGTTTTATTATTACAGAGAAAAGGGAATCATTTAACCATTAAATAAACCCAATAGGCTGTTCTGCCCCCAATAAGGGGTAATTATATCTTAGTTGGGATCAAGTACAGGTACTGTTTTATTATTACAGAGAAAAGGGAATCATTTAACCATGAAATAAACCCAATAGGGCTGTTCTGCCCCCAATAAGGGGTAATTATATCTTAGTTGGGATCAAGTACAGGTACTGTTTTATTATTATAGAGAAAAGGGAATCATTTAACCATTAAATAAACCCAATAGGACTGTTCTGCCCCCAATAAGGGGTATTTATATCTTAGTTGGGATCAAGTACAGGTACTGTTTTATTTCTACAGAGAAAAAGGGAATCATTTTTAAAAATTAGAATTATTTGCTTATAATGGAGTCTATGGAAGACAGCCTTTCTGTAATTCGGAGCTTTCTGGATAATGGGTTTCCGGATAAGGGATCCCTGTACTATACAGGACAAAGAAGCTGAATTTCTTATCACTCGCTTCCCTAGATTGGCTATTTACTACCATTTTCCCAAGATACATAAAGATCTACTGATGGATACTATGGATTTATTGAATAAAATGAAACACATAACTTGGAAGGATACTTATAAATGGGTCACATGTGATTTGTCTTCTTTATATACTTGCATACCAAGTACCCTTTTCAAAAGGGTACCGCTATGGGTAGCAAATTCGCTCCTTCGTATGCCAATCTCTATATGGCAGTATGGGAAGATGAGTTTGTGTGGAACTCTCCCAGGTTTAGTGAACATATCATCTTATACACTTGTTACATAGATGATTTGCTATACATTTGGGTCGGCCCCCTTGATACTATTAATGCATTTATTATACATATGAATGCCAATCCATATAATCTCCAGTTTACAACAGAAATTAATGATAGGAGTGTCAACTATTTAGACCTCACTTTATTTAGTAATGGAGACCAAATAGAGACAAAGCTTTTCCCCAAAACCACTGATCAGAATGGTGTGTTACATGCATCCAGTGCCCCCCATAATAAGTGCATTAGGAATATCCCCAAAAGCCAGTACCTCAGAGCTAGAAGGAATTGCTCTAGATCGGTTGACTTCTTTCAATCTTAGAAAATAGATTCCAAGAAAAGGGTTACAAAAAGTCATGTTTGAATGAAGCCAAACAGTTGGCACAGGATACCGATAGGAACACTTTATTGGTGAAAAAAAACCCTGTTGCAGGGATGTTACTGTAGGGACCCCAAAGAATTGGGCCCCTACTGGATTAGTTCCCCTTTAGACAGGCACCATGAGGGTGGCCTTATGTGATTTGGACACCCAAAGGTGGTCCTAGATGTTTATGTGTGAAAAGGGAGTTTCCCTGTTGTTCAGCAGCAACCACTAGGTGGCAGTGTGCGGCAATATAAAAAGGGATGACACCCATTTCTGCCTGGGACCCCTCTGTAAGGAGGTCAACAACAGGCTAGTGTTCTAGTACAGGAGGTACTGTAATAGGTCACTCTAGGAGTGACAGGCAGGCTAGAGAGAACGGGCAGCGATAGCCCCAACAGGAGAGAGAGGGGTTAAGACCCCCCAGCACTCATGGCTGGAGCTCAGGGCCTGTAGTGTTCAGTAAGAGGAGCCAAGTCAGCCCCTGGGAGTGTTCCCAGTGAAGGGGCCCCACGCGTGGACCGGGGTGAGTTCCTAGGTGGAATCATCCGGCAGGAGTACCGGGGGTAGCCCAAAGAGAGAGAGTGTAACTTGAGCCATCTGTGTGACATCCTCTGAAGTGTTCTGCCTGCATCAACAATAAACAAGTTCATCTGGTTCACCATTTTAACCGGTGTCTTGGCTGTTCATATACTGAGGATCCTCAACTGCCTGGTAAGCAGCTACCCCAAGGGAGGGGCAAGGTACCGGGAGTTGCTGGGAGTCCGGGTCCAAGGAGGACCTCATAGAGTTTTCCCAGGGAGGAGACATATAGTTCTACCTATACCTACCCTGGGTTGAGGCACGCCATTCATTTATATCATACCTGTCCCCCATAATAAGTGGGGGCTCAGGGCTCCTGTAGCGCCACACGCAGGGAGTTGCGTGTTAAAAGTACAACAGTAGCCAAAGTAGGGTTACATTACATAAATGTAACTTTTACACTAAGTTCAACACCGCAGCGTATAACATTAAAAAGATTGTACAAAAACATTGGAATGTAGTGACTGCAGACCCAATTTTAGGAGAATATCTTGGAGAGAAACCGCAGGTTTGTTAACTCCTTCAAAAGTATGGGGCACTAATGATGATAGAAAATGCATCAATAACTTTGGTTTGAAGGGTACATATTAGTGTGGCAAAAAGAGATGCACTACTTGCCCTTAAGTAGCCCCCAAGAAATTACATATAGAGGCTATACCTGCGGTTAGAGAATTTATTAATTGCCGTTCTATTTACGTGGTTTATTTATTGGTGTGTCCTTGCAATAAGTGGAATGTAGGGAGAACTATCAGATCCATCGGTACTAGAATAAGGTAACATTACGTAATATTAAGTTTGGCAAAAATAACCATGGTGTCTCGTGGCACTTTAAGATGGTACATTGTCCCATTGTCACTCCACTTTATAGGCGGAGAGTTAATTTTTTGTTTGGGGAGGCTAAAGATGGCCCATACACAGACTGACCTACTGCTAATGTGACACTTAGGGGCTGATTTACTAACCCACGAATCCGACCCGAATAGGAAAAGTTCCGACTTGAAAACGAACATTTTGCGACTTTTTCGTATGTTTTGCGTTTTTTTCGGATTCTTTACGAATTTTTCGTTACCAATACGATTTTTGCGTAAAAATGCGAGTTTTACGTAGCCATTACGAAAGTTGCGTAAAATCTGGCGATTTTTCGTAGCTTTAAAACTTGCGCAAAAAGTTGCGCTTTTTTCGTAGCGTTAAAACTTACGCAAAACTTTGCACCTTTTAAGTTTTAACGCTACGAAAAATGCGCAACTTTTTGCGTAAGTTTTAACGCTACGAAAAATGCACAACTTTTTACGCAACTTTCGTAATGGATACGAAAAACTCGCGTTTTTACGCAAAAATCGTATTGGTAACGAAAAATTCGTAAAGAATCCGAAAAAATCGCAAAACATACGAAAAAATCGCAAAATACCGATCATTACGAAAAAAACGCAATCGGACTCATTTCGACCCGTTCGTGGGTAAGTAAATCAGCCCCTTAGGGGCTGATTTACTAAGACACGAATTCAAATCCGAATTGGAAAAATTCCGATTGGAAAACGAACATTTTGCGACTTTTTCGTAGTTTTTGCGATTTTTTCGGCACCTTTACGACTTTTCGGAAATTATCGCGACTTTTTCGTTACCAATACGATTTGCGCGAAAAAACGCGAGTTTTTCGTAGCCATTACGACTTGCGCGAAAAAACTCGAGTTTTTCGTAGCCATTCCGAAAGTTGCGCAAAATCTGCCGATTTTTTCGTAGCATTAAAACTTGCGCGAAAAGTCGCGCCTTTTCCGTAGCGTTAAAACTTAAAAGGCGTTAAGTTTTAACGCTACGAAAAAATCGCCAGATTTTGCGCAACTTTTGGAATGGCTACGAAAAACTCGTGTTTTTTCGCAAAAATCTTATTGGTAACGAAAAAGTCGCGATAATTTCCGAAAAAATCTCAAAATACCGATCATACCGTGGGTTAGTAAATGTGCCCCTTAGTGGATTCGCTGCTGGTGTACAAAATTAACCTCCCAACTACCTCCTGCCGTTCCCACTGACTCCCAGGGATACTGCGCAAAAGTGTGGGTGGGGGGGCTTTTTTCACCCTAAAATGCTTAGGATGTAAAAGTATCCATACAGGCACTTCTGTGAGGGGGTCTCCATCCATTTGTGCTTGTGATCAGTTAGCTTAAAGGGGTAGTTTACCTTTAAATTAACTTTAAACATGATGTAGACATTATGATACACTTTGCAATTGGTCCGCTTTTATTTTTAATGGTTTTTCAGTTATTTAGCTTTTTGTTTGGAAGCTCTCCATTTGATATTTCAGCAGCTATCTGGTTGCTAGGATCTTATGTACCCTAGTAACCATGTAGTGGTTTAAACAAGAGATGGGAATATGAATAGTTAAGGGGCCTGCATGGAAAAATAAGTAATTAAAATTACAATAATAATAATAAAACCTTTTGGCTGCTGGGGTCAGTGACCCCCATTTGAAAGCTGGAAAGAGGCAGAAGAGAAAGGCAAAGTATTCAAGGACTCTAAAAAAATTAATTAGGAAGACCAATTGCAAAGTTGCTAGGAATAGGCCATTCTATAACATACTAAAAGTTAACTTAAAAGTGAACCTTCCCTTTAGATGTGTTAAGTTAGCTTTATAGATAGAGAAGCAGTAGGTACTCACACCTCAGGCACATTATATACAGTGAGATGCCATCTGTATTTACATAACCAGCAGATATTCAGGCCCTGGCACTATAACACTGGCACTGATACACAGCATTGGCTGCACTGTAACTAACTAGAAAGGAACAAGACAATGACAAAAGTAAAAAAAAAAAAAAATAGAATGTGCAAAAAACAAAAACAATAAGTATATAAAAGCACAATGCGCTTTTTCAGGGGGAAAGAATTAACTTACCATCCATCTGTTAGGGTTGTTGATAGGGATTTTATAGATGTCAGGTAGTGATTCAGCTTTTAGAACTGTATATAGCAACAGTATAGTACCTGTGTATTGCACCTGTGTATTGTATGTATGTATGTATGTATGTAAAGCACTACTTATGTACGCAGCGCTGTACAGTAGAATACATTAATATAAACAGGGGGTTATTAAGATAATAATAGATAAATACAAAGTATAACAATAAATACAAATAAATACAAGATACAGTTGCAATAAGTTAAGAGTCAAAGACACAAGAGGATGGAGGTCCCTGCCCCGTAGAGCTTACAATCTATATGGGAGGGTAACTTACAGACACAAATAGGCAAATATAAGTGCTGTAGGTCACAGTGGGTGACATTACAATATAAGTGCCAGTTCCCAGATCAGGTGCTGGGTGAGTGCTCCAATAGGGAGTCTTTAAGTTTAGTTTTAAAAAGACTGGGGGAGGATTCTCTCCGGAGGAAATCAGGGAGGGCATTCCCAATGTAAGGGGCAGCAGGGCAGAAAGGTTTAAGGCGGGAAACCGCAGTAGTAGTGGGGGGGCGCAACCAAACGATTGCTCTGCGAGGAACGAAGGAGTCGGCCGGGAACATACGGAGACACCAGGGAAGAGATGTAGTGAGGAGCAGAGGAATGGAGGGCTTTGAAGGTTAGGAGAAGGAGTTTGTAAGATATTCTTTGTTTAATAGGGAGCCACGATAAGGCCTTTAGCAGAAGAAGGGCCTGAACTCTCCTGGATGAGAGGAGGAGAATTCTGGCAGTAGTATTTAATATAGACTGTAGGGGGGAAAGATGGGAGTTAGGGAGGCCGGTTAGTAGCAGGTTACAGTAGTCAAGTCGGGATAGGATGAGAGCATGCATGAGCAGCCTAGCTGTTGCAGTAGAAACAAATTTGAGTCTCAACCCTTGTCCCCCAATATCCCCTCTATAACTGCACTTTCTAAACTAATTGTGGCCTTCAGGAATCTAATATAAAAGAGGGCACCCTGGGGGGGGGGAATATGATGCATGGATTGGTTAAGGGGTTATACTCAAGTGTTCCTTTCTGTTTTTCTGAACCCATCTTGTTCTTCCTAATGTACCTGAACTCACAGAGGAGCATGCAAGTGCTGAATGCAGATGGGACGCAACATGCTGCATCCTACATGTATTCTGCGCTTACATGCACATTAGAAAGAACAGGATGTGTTCCTTCCCTGCAGGGAAATGCAGAAAAAAACGCTCAAGATTACGAGCCCTAATACACTAGAACTTTTGAAATATCCTGGCAATGCTAACCCCTTTTCAAATATATTATTTTCAAGTTTTACATTTTATTAAGACTTTCCTCTGTGTTTTATTGCTTCCCAAGATGGGCCATACTGCATATTTTTTAATGCTAAGTCTGCCACCTTGAGGATAAACAAAAACCCACCAGAGGAATGTAAGTATGATCATGGTTAGTATTGCCACCTACAGGATCAGATAGAAAGGGCACACGCAAGGATTAGTCACCATGTAGTGTATAAGTAATAAAGTGCATATTCATTTAAAATAAGCTTACCAAAATAAACTTTAGATGTGGAAAATGATTTAATATACATAAGTATATTTACTCTTATTACTATATCCTGCTACTCCATCACTTTAACTCTTACTCTAAAGCTTATTAGATCCAAGCCCCGTTATACCCATAACTGAACCCTCCAACGGTTACTCCCAGTCTCACAGTGTCAGTCCCATACCATGTTACTCAATCACATTACTTCCAATGATCCTTTAGTCCCATGCTCACATCTCAATACACCATTGTATACTCTCATTGGGTACAGATCTGTTATTGTGCTGCCCTTCATTATATCAATATGGTGTTGTACCCCATTACTCTTATTCCAGCCTTACTTGTATGCTCCATTACTCCCACACTGCATTATTCCCTTACCCCATTCCCATGCTGTCACTCCAAGACTTCACTACATTGCTCTCATACTCTGTTACTCACAGCATCACTCTCATGCTGCCTAGTACCTGTAACCAACTGGTTCAATTACTAGCATACCATAGTGCTCCAATACTCCTTTTTTCTACTAAAAAAAAAAAAGTCGGGATAGTATGAGAGCATGCATGAGCAGCCTAGCTGTTGCAGTAGAAAGAAAGGGACGGATTTTGGCAATATTGCATAAGAAAAAGTGACAGGTTTTGACAGTGGTGTTAATATGGTCAGAGAAGGAGAGACAGGAGTCAAAGGTCACCCCCAAACAACAGGTAGAGATTTGAGTCTTAATGAAGGGGATCGACAAATTTGGATATCATCAGCATTGTACCTGTGTATTGTACCTGTGTATTGTACCTGTGTATTGTACCTGTGTATAGTACCTGTGGGAGTGGGATAAAATCTGCAGCAAAAGTAGAGAGTCGGTTCATAGGTAAAGTTACAGTCTGCAGATTCTTCTTTTCAGTCTTCATTTCTGCACTGGCTTCAGTTTGTAATGTCTCCCAAGCCCTGTCTGTATCTGTACCTTGATTGGTCAATTTTACTGTGCTTTAATTGGAGAATCCACAAGAAGAAAGAGCCAAGCAGGTTTGGGGAGACTTAAAATCCGCTTATGCTCCACTTCTGTCATGATATTTATGGTATACTTTTTATTTCTAAATTACACTGTTTATATAGCAAATAATTCACTCTACCATATAAAATGTTATTTTTGAACCAACAAATGTATTTTTTTTTTACACATTAGAACTGCTTTCAGCTAACCTATTGTTTCTCCTACTCCCATGTAACTGGAGGAGTCCCAAGCCGGACTTGGATTTCTTACTATTGAGTGCTATTCTGATACCTACTGGGAGCTGCTCTCTTGCTCCCTTCCCATTGTTCTACTGATCGGCTGCTGGGATGGGGGGGGGGATATCACTCCAACTTGCAGCACAGCAGTAAAGTGTGACTGAAGTTTATCAGAGCACAGGTCACATGGCTGTGGCACCCTGGGAAATGAAGAATATGGCTAGCCCCATGTGAAATTTCAAAATTAGATATAAAAAAAGTCTGTTTGTGTTTTTGAAAAACAGATTACAATGCAGGATTCTGCTGGAGAAGCTCTATTAACTCATGGGTTCTAGGCAATATTTACTGATATATATATTCCAGTTTGGTAAGATTCTTACCAACATATCTTATATTTAACGTGCATTAATAATACTAAGGTGCATCTATTAAAATAGGCTATGGGGGTTGAATTTTAAATGCATCCTAACATCATATTTTGGAATATATTCCCTTTACTTGCACATATTCTGTAAATGTATATTTGGGCAGACAATAAACTGGAGATCCCAGCACTGAAAAGGTTAAAACATGGAATGTTAATGTTAAAAATAGAAGCAAAAACACAACACAAAGGCAAATTAATGTCACATGCATGGTTTGATAAAATCCTCAGTCCTTTTGCAGTCAGACAAGGTTAGCTGCTAGTCACAGTGGCTTATCATGATGTTACTGGGCCCCACACGCCACAGCAAATGATGCAAAGTGGGCAAATGTTGACCTGTTTACTAATATCGATTGAAATTGCTTATTAATTACAGCCTTGTGGGCCCCTCTACAGCCGCAGGGTCTGCTTCTTCTTCCATATTTACGCCCCTGCTGATAGACTCGAGAGCCATTTCTCACCTGGTGCATTTTCATTTGATTTCTTGATGTCCCAACAGCTCCTAAAAGTGTAGTACGACATTGCGCCTGAAATGAAAGTAATATCCATAGTTACATAGACCTTTGCTTTCTAAGGACGGTGGCACACTGCAGATCGTCTGGCATTCTCTTTCCTGTGAAAAGCTGCCGATTCCAAGCCCTACAAGTGGTCTCATAAAACTGATAACTTATGAGGTTTCGGTACAACTCTTTTGCAATTCTTGGCATTTTGAGAAATGATGGTGGAACAAAACTGCAGGAAATGCCTTTTGTGGCACTCCATATCAGGGAATACAAGTATATGGGTGGCAATGGTAATACTGACCAACTGCAATGCGCTATTGCTAATGCCACCAACAGGGCTGCTTTAAAGGAGAAGGAAAGGGTTACCTGCGAGCGTTTCCTCTTCCTCCTTTGTGTGCTTGCGCATGCGCAGTAGAGTGAAAAGCCAAATTTTAACAAAAAAGTCGGCTTTTCACTCAACTGTGCTTCGCCAGGCTCAGGGATTTTGCAGGTTCCCCGGGCTGGTGCTGTTTTCTCTTTATACAGGGGCACCAGCCCGGGGTACAAGGTAAGCAAGTAGGCAAGTAAGCAAGAGTCACTTGGGGGTGCCTAACATTTTGGCACCCCCAAGTGACTTAGCCTTTCCTTGTCCTTTATATCACTAAAAAAATAGTTTCCCCCACCAAAGGGGTAGGTAAGGGAGCTTCCGACACAGGTGATGTTGGGGCACATACATGCGCATATTAACCCAGTGCTACAACTCGCTCATTATGTGCTGCATGACACTTAGGGGGAGATTTACTAATCCACGAATGGTCCGAAGGTGTCCGAATGCGTTTTTTCGTAATGATCGGTATTTTTGCGACTTTTTCGTCGCCGTCGCGACTTTTTTGTATGTCCCGCAATTTTTTCGTCACCGTTGCAACTTTTTCGTATATTTTCTGCAACTTTTTCGTCGCCGTCGCAAAAAAATCAGATTGGTTTTTTCGCCGTTTACTATCGCTCAATACGAAAAAATCGCAAAATACAATAAAGTCGTGACGGCGACAAAAAAGTGGCAACAAATATGAAAAATTGCGATGGCGCCGAAAAAGACGCAAAATTTCCGTTTCCAATACGATTTTTTCCCTTTCGGAATTCGGATTCGTGGATTAGTAAATCTGCCCCTTAAGCTTGGGAGGCATCTACTGCTTCTACGTTACATGCACATAACGGGTGAGCCAGAGACTCGGTCATTATTCATATGCACATCACAGGAACTGTTCACCCACACCTAGGGGCACATTTACTTACTCACGAACGGGCCGAATGCGTCCGATTGCGTTTTTTTCGTAATGATCGGTATTTGGTGATTTTTCGGAAAATTGTCGCAACTTTTTCGTTGCCATTCTGAATGTTGCGCAAAATCTGGCGATTTTTTCGTAGCGTTACTACTTGCGCGAAAAGTCGCGACTTTTTCGTAGCCTTCGCGCCGAGTACGAAAGATTCGGATTCATTCAAGCTTCAGTATGGTGACTTTTCTTGGGCCAGGTTGGAGCTGCAGAGTGCCATTGAGCCCTATGGGAGACTTTCCTTGGGCCGGGTTGGAGCTGCAGAGTGCCATTGAGCCCTATGGGAGACTTTCCTTGGGCCGGGTTGGAGCTGCAGAGTGCCATTGAGCCCTATGGGAGACTTTCCTTGGGCCGGGTTGGAGCTGCAGAGTGCCATTGAGCCCTATGGGAGACTTTCCTTGGGCCGGGTTGGAGCTGCAGAGTGCCATTGAGCCCTATGGGAGACTTTCCTTGGGTCGGGTTGGAGCTGCAGGGTGCCATTGAGCCCTATGGGAGACTTTCCTTGGGCCGGGTTGGAGCTGCAGAGTGCCATTGAGCCCTATGGGAGACTTTCCTTGGGCCGGGTTGGAGCTGCAGAGTGCCATTGAGCCCTATGGGAGACTTTCCTTGGGCTGGGTTGGAGCTGCAGAGTGCCATTGAGCCCTATGGGAGACTTTCCTTGGGCTGGGTTGGAGCTGCAGAGTGCCATTGAGCCCTATGGGAGACTTTCCTTGGGCCGGGTTGGAGCTGCAGAGTGCCAGTGAGCCCTATGGGAGACTTCCCTTGGGCCGGGTTGGAGCTGCAGAGTGCCATTGAGCCCTATGGGAGACTTTCCTTGGGCCGGCTTGGAGCTGCAGAGTGCCATTGAGCCCTATGGGAGACTTTCCTTGGGCCGGGTTGGAGCTGCAGAGTGCCATTGAGCCCTATGGGAGACTTTCCTTGGGCCGGGTTGGAGCTGCAGGGTGCCATTGAGTCCTATGGGAGGCTTCCAAAATCATGCTAAGTCTGAAAGTTTCGCCCGCCGCTTACGAGCGCTCAATACGAAAAAGTCGCGACAAGATACGAGCGAATCGTAATGGCTACGAAAAACTCGCGTTTTTTCGCGCAAATCCTATTGGTAACGAAAAAGTCGCGACAATTTCCAAAAAGTCGTAAAGGCGCCGAAAAAAATCGCAAAAAATACGAAAAAGTCGCAAAATGTTCGTTTTCCAATCTGAATTTTTCCAATTCGGATTCGTGGGTTAGTAAATGTGCCCCCTAGTGTGGTGCCATAGCACAAGTGAGGCAAAATGTATCTGGAAAATATTATTGTTTCCCCTAACCAATTTTTTAGTGATAGGTGACTACGGTTGCCACATTTTACTGGCCTTTGGGTTGGGGGTGGGTTGTGATGTCTTTTGGGGCGGGGTAATGATGTAAGGGGTGGGGAAATAGGCAGGCTGGGTAGGGATATAGATAGGGGAAGGTGGGTTGGGACAGGAAATGGGCAGGGAAATGAGCGGGGTTATAGGCACAGCCCAGGGTGGCCCATGATTAGAAAGGGTGATTGGCAGTGGAGAGAGTCAGGGTAAATTTGTGGAGGAATTTCTCAATAAATCAGTCTGAAACACAACTTTTTTAAAGACAATCCTATATTTAGAGGAGTATAATGCACTGGTACATTCTTAATTTTCCCATGATATGTCTCCTTTAAGGTACCAGTGGGCAATCTAATTGGCACGGTCATGGCAAAAAAGTGCAGGCAACCAAAAAAAGACACAGACGACAAAAAAATCACGCGACAAATGCATTTCACAAATTTTCACCCCGGTTTGCCAATTTTATGGTGAAGCGAAATGGGACAAATTCGCTCATCACTAGTGCCAATACTAACCTTGAGCAGGTGAACATGAAAAAATTAAGGCAAACAAAAAGTAATTTAGCGTACAGTAATCATGTAGTAATCCCAAGAAATATACTCACCCCATTGCTGAGAGAGTGCACCCACAGATATCAGGGACAGCAGGAGGAGATTGTACAGCAGCATCTTCCTCTGAACTGAAAGGAATAATTCCCATTCCAATCAAACCTTGTTACTATGTTGCAGAGACCCCCCTATAGGGCCCCTTTATAAATGGCCACTTAACAGCACTGTGCGTCAGGCCTGCAACTATTATCCATGCAGTGGTACTGCTGCTATCTATTTTCCAATATGCTTATATTTTAACCCTTTCACTGCCAGCCGTTTTGGACAAAGCGGAACTTGTATTGCCAGACAGTTTTTGAACATTTTGCACTGTTTCACTTTAGGGGCCTTTCCTCGGGGGACTTTTAGTTTACCAAGGAAAACAATATATCATTTTTTTCAGGATAACCTAAGCTTTTAAACTATGGTTGAAAAATATGGTAGTTTTGTGTAATTCCAATTCTGTAACAAGATATAGGCTTCAAAATGTCTAAAAAATGAAAAAAAAATAAAAATATTTTCTATAATATAAACACATGCACCAGAAACAAAAATTATTTTATGCACGAATATACAACTGATTTGGAAAGTCCCATGTCTCCTGAACGTGCCAATACCAAATATATATAGTTTTATGGAGATTTCTCACTTGTATAGGTCAAAAACTCCCAGCAGTACACTACCATTACTACTAATTTCCAAAGCACTGCTCCAGAAAGCTGCCTACTTTAGATTTCAAGGCCAACATGCACCATTACCCAAATTAATTACTAGGCAAATAGACTATCCGAGAATGGTAGAAAAATCATAGTTAAAATTTAACCTTTATTTAACTTCAATAAAACTCAAAATTATACTCATAGAAAAAGAAACCCCAGTTAAAAATAGTGTGGGGTGTAGAACGGTCTGGACATTGGCCATAAAATATTAGTTAACTGCCTCTAGTTCGTTCAAGCTAATCAGGCACAATGTGGGGAGAATTGGATACATACTACGCTATTTAAAAATTATAACATTGTGCCATGTTAGCTTGAACAAACTAGAGGCAGTTAACTAACATTTTATGGCCAATGTCCAGACCGTTCTCCACCCCACACTATTTTTAACTGGGGTTTCTTTTTCTATGAGTATAATCTTGAGTTTTATTGAAGTTAAATAAAGGTTAAATTTTAACTATGATTTTTCTACCATTCTCGGATAGTCTATTTGCCTAATAATTAATTTGGGTAATGGTGCATGTTATTGAAGTCTAATGGGGAACACCTGTTAGGGTGTTTCCTAAGGCTGATGCCACACGAGGCGTAGGGCTGAAATTTTCGGCAAGCGGAAAAACACTTGGTGAAAATTCAGCCCTATGCCTGCTACTTGAGCCTGCACCCGAATGAATGGAATACGCTTGGGTGCAGGCACATGTAGCCGATATACGCATGAATACGCAAGACTTTGCTTTCTGTCGCGTTTTATGAGGGGTAGAAGTTGCAGAAATGTAGCATGACCCCTAAAACCATATATTTTTAAAAAGTACACATTCTGACAAATCCAACATGGGTAAAGAAGACTTTCTACACCAAAGAACCAATCTGGAAAGCTTTCCTAAAGTTAATGCTTTTTATGACTTTTCTGAAAAAGACCTAAATTTGTTGCAATTTGCCATATTTATCTTACATAATTTCTTATGTATAATGACACATTACCCTAAATATGAATGCCAGTGGTCCAGTGTCGGACTGGGGTGCCAGGGGCCCACTAGAAAACCTTAGACTGTGGGCCCAGTCTCCAAACAATTTTTCCTTCTCTCTTCACTCACATTATTTATTCTCTAAATCACTTCCCCATACATATTATTATTAATTCTTCCTTCTATTTATTTTCTTTGTTCTCATGTAGAAATGAGGAATGACCATGGTAAAGGCATACAATGAAAATGGCTGGGTGAGCAGGAGGGCCCACTGACACCTGGGTTTTCCTGGTATCCTGTTGGACCAGTCCGACACTGCAGCGGTCTACTGAACAGTTTAATGCACAGTGATGTACAGAGGCACCCAAATGAACATAGTGCCTAGGAATTTTCTCAGCTGCCAGCTCAATTTCTGCAAAAAAAGCCCAATGACCGTGTATTATGTGCTGTAAGACCCCCTAACTGTACAGAAAAACCCAGAAACCCATATATTTTTGGAAAGTACACATTCTGACAAATCCAACAAGGGTAAAGAGTCCTTTCTACACCAAAGTACCAATCTGCAAAGCTTTCCTAAAGTTAGTGGTTTTTATGACATTTCAGAAAATCGCATAAAAATGTTGCAATTTACTGAATTTATCTCACACAATTTCTTGCGTCCAAAGGCAAGTCACCCCAAATAGGAACACCTAAGGTCTACTGAACAGTTTGATGCCCAATATGCATAGATATACCAAAGTCTGCGGTAAGTACTGACCCCAAAATAAATATAGCACATATGGATTTCTCGCCTGCCAACTCAGCTTTTGCACACAGAGCCCCCTGACAGCGTATTATGTGCAGTAACCCCCCCCTAACTCTACACAGACCCCCAGAAAACCATATATTTTAAGTACACATGATGAATTCAAAATAGGTAAAGTAATTTTTCTACACCAAAGTTACACATGGTACACAAGCTATGCTAAAAACAGATCAGGAACACTAATACAAGGATAAAAATGCAATAAAACCACAAAAATTGTGCAAATCAATTAAACAACAAAATAAGTCACATGACAGCATAATTAGTGGAAAAAAAAAACATTTTTAAAAAGTTTTTGTGAGTTTGTGTATACATGTGCACATGTAAAAGTTTTGTGACAGTGTGCAAGTGTGTATATGAGTGTACATAAGTGTATATAAGTGTGCAAAGTGGGAAGAAAAAACCCTGTGCTTAATTGTGTGCTATATGTGTATAAATGTATGGAAATGTATATGTGTGTGTAAGTGTGTGTAAAAGTGTGTATACATGAAAATAAAATCGCACTTACCTGTCCTGAAGCACGGATCGCTTGCCTGGTCCTTCTGGCTGCAGTCCTCGGGAGGAAGTAGGTGGGAGGCAGCGCTAGGTGGGGAACCAGTACAAGCAGCAGATGCGATGCGATCGCGTCTGCTGCTTGTAGGTTGGTCCTGCTACATTCGCATCACAGGACTGGCCCCCCAACCCCCTCGGCAAAAGCTGCCGTTGCAGAAAGAATCGTTTAGGTACCATTAACGTAGGTACTACGTTGTTGGCACTTAACTGCTTTTTTTAAAACAACGTAGTGCCTACGTTGTTGGCAGGGAAAGGGTTAAAGTAGGGACTACGTTATTTCTACACAAACTTCAGTGAGTCATGTGACACGAGTGACTTCACTGCGCACCATTTATAAAAAAAGCACTATATTTAAAAAACTATTGCTCACAGCTCTTGTGTATTACCATATATACTCGAGTCCCTCCAGCTAGCACCCTCTGCTCCCTGATTGCCTGTGCGCTCTTCTGTGTGCCACTCCTTCCTGGCTCCTGGCTCTTGGCTCCTTGCTCCGGCCCCTGGCGTGATGCCCACGCCCCCTGCTTTCAGCTCCGTTGTCTATGTGTCTAATGGGGAGGGGGAGGAAATGCCTTTAGAAGCAGACAGGCATGCACGGGAAAGCTCAATGTGGCCTGCTATTTATTTCTTTCTGTGGTGAGTGGGGAGAGCTCTTTGAAGCAGGCAAGAATTACTAAATGTGTTATGCATAACATTACAGACTTGAAACAATCCCCTTAGGGCTCAGGCACATGGGGAGATTAGTCGCCCGAGACACAGGAGATTTGTCGCGGGCGACTAATCTCCCCGTGTGCCAGAGCCCTTAGAACACAAGGCAGAGGAAACAGTCACTGCTCATAATCAAGTAGCTGATATTTGTACTACTCTTGAGGAAGATATAATCTCGCTACAGAAAAATAGTTATAGATCTGGAAGACAGATCTCACAGAAATAACATATGGTACAGAGGTATTCCTGAGGAATTTAAAGGGCAAGACTTGATTTTCTTCCTCAAAACTCTAACTTCCACGGTATTACCACAAACTCGGTTTCATTTGTATCATATACAAGATGCTTTTTTTAAGAGAACACAGAAATGCAAAATATCTTGCAGCACAACTTAAATCAATTCATATTTTTGCAGATTTGTCAGCAGCTACTCTAACTGAAAGAAAGGAATTTGCTGAAGTTACTTTATGTTTGAGAGCTAACAATGTTAAATACAAGTGGGGTCTCCCTACAAAACTGATTGTAGCCAGAAATGGCAGTACAGGTATGGGACCCGTTAACCAGAATGCTCGGGAACTGGGGTTTTCCATATAAGGGATCTTTCCGTAATTTGGATCTCCACAATTTAAGTCTTCTAAAAATCATTTAAATAATGAATAAACCCAATAGGGCTGTTCTGCCCCCAATAAGGGGTAATTATATCTTAGTTGGGATCAAGTACAGGTACTGTTTTATTATTACAGAGAAAAGGGAATCATTTAACCATTAAATAAACCCAATAGGGCTGTTCTGCCCCCAATAAGGGGTAATTATATCTTAGTTGGGATCAAGTACAGGTACTGTTTTATTATTACAGAGAAAAGGAAATCATTTTTAAAAATAAGAATTATTTGCTTATAATGGAGTGTATGGGAGATGGTCTTTCCATAACTCGGAACTTTCTGGATAACAGGTTTCCGGATAAGGGATCCAATACCTGTACTTCTGTTCTAAATACTCCTGAGGAAGCTGGGAAGGCTATTTAGGAATGGGGTTTGGATAATGGAGATCCAATTGCAGACCTTCATACAAAAAAGAAGGCTAGACTCACTTCAGAATGGGAAACGGTGCATCGTACACCAATCAAATGAGTGCCTAATTAAAAGCTTTAGGAATAATTACTATTAATTCCTGCCTATTATATATATAGGCAAATTTAAAAGAGTCTGATGTTGGTATTCTTTATTAAGTTTTAATTCGTTTATATAAACTTTACTAAGTTATTTTATTAATTATATATCTGCATGCTCCCATGAAATTTGCTCCGAGATATGTTGTCTTTGAATGTCAATATGATAAAAATGGCTGATGTTCTGATATATATATGCTTGGAGCAGTATTCTCTACTCTACTTTTAGTCAGCTTGAAAATATGTTTCTTAAATTTTTTCTTGTCTCTATGATCTACTTTAAACGTCCCATACACAGGCCGATTCTAGCTGCCGATATGGGTCCCTTAGACCGATTTGGCAGCTAATCGGCCTGTGTATAGGCACTACCGATGGGCCTGCCCTGCCTTTGGGGCCAACCGATCGAATTAGCCTGGATTCTCCCGATATCGCCCACCCGTAGGTGGGGATATTAGGAGAAGATTCGCTCGCTTGGCGACATCGCCAAGTTAGCGGATCTTAAGGTGTATGGGCACCTTAAAGCTATTCTTATTTTTTATCGTACTATCCCTTTTTCAATCCCCTCCAGTGTTCTTTGTAAGATTACTAATGTGTTTTACCAATTTATCTGGAATAAGAAATCTCCTAGAATATACAAATCTATTCTTCAAAGAAATAAAGATAAAGCAGGTCTTGGAGCTCCAGATCTTAAGAAATACTTCAAAGGCAATATTTTAAATCCATCTATAGACTTATTATCCATACAGTCACAAAAGAAATAGCTACTTTGGTCAGATGGTGAAGGTGTTAAGAATAATTACATAAATTTGCCTCCTACATTGAAAGTTGCAGCCAAAATTTGGAGAGAAAGCACAAAAATTGTGCAAATCAATGAAACAATAAAATAAGTCACATAACAGCGTAATTAGTGGAAAAAAAACAAAAGAAAAATGAAAAAAAAATGTAAAAAGTTTTGTGCTAAAAACCTTGTGCTAAATTGTGTGCTATATGTGTGTGTAAATGTATGTAAATGTATATGTGTGTGTAAGTGTGTGTAAAAGTGTGTATACATGAAAATAAAATCGCACTTTCCTGTCCTGAAGCACGGATCGCTTGACTGGTCCTTCTAGCTGCAGTCCTCGGGAGGAAGTAGGTGGGAGGCGGCGCTAGGTGGGGAACCAGTACAAACAGCAGACGCGATGCAGCAAAAGCCGCCGGGGCAGAGAGAATCGTTTAGGTACCATTAACGTAGGTACTACGTTGTTGGCACTTAACTGCTGTTTTTAAAACAACGTAGTACCTACATTGTTGGTAGGGAAAGGGTTAAAGTAGGGACTACGTTATTTCTACACAAACTTCAGTGAGTCATGTGACACAAGTGACTTTACTGCGCACCATTTATAAAAAAAAAGCACCATATTTAAGAAACTATTGTTCACAGCTCTTGTGTATTACCATATATACTCGAGTCCCTCCAGCTAGCACCCTCTGCTCCCTGATTGCCTGTGGGCTCTTCTGTGCGCCACTCCTTCCTGGCTCTTGGCTCCTTGCTCCGGCCCCTGGCGTGATGCCCACGCCCCCTGCTTTCAGCTCCGTTGTCTATGTGTCTAATGGGGAGGAAATGCCTTTAGAAGCAGACAGGCATGCACGGGAAAGCTCAACGTGGCCTGCTATTTATTTCTTTGTGTGGCGAGTGGGGAGAGCTCTTTGTGTTATGCATAACATTACAGACTTGAAACAATCCCCTTAGGGCTCTGGCACACGGGGAGATTAGTCGCCCGAGACAAATCTCCTGTGTCTCCGGCAACTAATCTCCCCCAAATGCCATCCCACCGGCGAAAATGTAAATCGTCGGTGGGATGGCATACGCGGTGGCGTGATTTCACTGAAATCGCGCAAGTTGCCTCGAGAGGAAACTTGTGCAATTTCAGTCAAATTGCGCCAACGCGTATGCCATCCAACCGGCGATTTACATTTTCGCTGGTAGGATGGCAATCCGGGGAGATTAGTCGCCCGAGACACAGGAGATTTGTCTCGGGCGACTAATCTCCCCGTGTGCCAGAGCCCTTAGAACACAAGGCAGAGGAAACAGTCACTGCTCATAATCAAGTAGCTGACATTTGTACTACTCTTGAGGAAGATATAATCTCGCTACAGAAAATAGTTATAGATCTGGAAGACAGATCTCACAGAAATAACATACGGTACAGAGGTATTCCTGAGGGATTTGAAGGGCAAGACATGATTTTCTTCCTCAAAACTCTTACTTCCACGGTATTACCACAAACTCAGTTTCATTTGTATCATATACAAGATGCTTTTTTTTAAGAGAACACAGAAATGCAAAATATCTTGCAGCACAATTTAAATCAATTCATATTTTTGCAGATTTGTCAGCAGCTACTCTAACTGAAAGAAAGGAATTTGCTAAAGTTACTTTATGTTTGAGAGCTAACAATGTAAATTACAAGTGGGGTCTCCCTACAAAACTGATTGTAGCCAGAAATGGCAGTACAGGTATGGGACCCGTTAACCAGAATGCTCAGGAACTGGGGTTTTCCATATAAGGGATCTTCCCGTAATAAACCCAATAGGGCTGTTCTGCCCCCAATAAGGATTAATTATATCTTAGTTGGGATCAAGTACAGGTACTGTTTTATTATTACAGAGAAAAGGAAATCATTTAACCATGAAATAAACCCAATAGGGCTGTTCTGCCCCCAATAAGGGGTAATTATATCTTAGTTGGGATCAAGTACAGGTACTGTTTTATTATTACAGAGAAAAGGGAATCATTTAACCATTAAATAAACCCAATAGGGCTGTTCTGCCCCAATAAGGGGTAATTATATCTTAGTTGGGATCAAGTACAGGTACTGTTTTATTATTACAGAGAAAAAGGCAATCATTTTTAAAAATAAGAATTATTTGCTTATAATGGAGTGTATGGGAGATGGTCTTTCCATAACTCGGAACTTTCTGGATAACAGGTTTCCGGATAAGGGATCCAATACCTGTACTTCTGTTCTAAATACTCCTGAGGAAGCTAGGAAGGCTATTTAGGAATGGGGTTTGGATAATGGAGATCCAATTGCAGACCTTCATACAAAAAAGAAGCCTAGACTCACTTCAGAATGGGAAACGGTACATCGTACACCAATCAAATGAGTGTCCAATTAAAAGCTTTAGGAATAATTACTATTAATTCCTGCCTATTATATATATAGGCAAATTTAAAAGAGTCTAATGTTGGTATTCTTTATTAAGTTTTAATTCGTTTATATAAACTTTACTAAGTTATTTTATTAATTATATATCTGCATGCTCCCATGAAATTTGCTCTGAGATACGTTGTCTTTGAATGTCAATATGATAAAAATGGCTGATGTTCTGATATATATATATGCTTGGAGCAGTATTCTCTACTCTACTTTTAGTCAGCTTGAAAATATGTTTCTTAAATTTTTGACCACGCCCATTTTTGTGGCCACGCCCCAATTACCACACTTTTCATTGTTGCACAAGCATTCCAGTGTACAGTATAAGTGTGGCAATATAATTTCAGCAATACTTTTATCAGTGCTGTGTAACTTGTGGCCCCCTGCTCTAGGTAAACTGTAAATACCACCATCAATTAACAGCATGTTTTATGGATAATGATGGGTGCAGGGAGTTGTAGCTCAATAATAGGAGGTGCAGAATGTATTTTAGATATTGATGGGTGCAGGGAGTTGTAGCTCAATAATAGGAGGTGCAGAATGTATTTTAGATATTGATGGGTGCAGGGAGTTGTAGCTCAATAATAGGAGGTGCAGAATGTATTTTAGATATTGATGGGTGCAGGGAGTTGTAGCTCAATAATAGGAGGTGCAGAATGCATTTTAGATATTGATGGGTGCAGGGAGTTGTAGCTAACAGAACCTGCAGATGGTATTATAGATGATACACTTGTCCTGTACCAGAAAGGAAGATTGGGGCTGGGGTAACATTGGCCTCAAGGTTCAGGATAACTCTGGGTAATATGAAGGAGACTGAGGGGGGAGAGCTCTGCAGTCAGAGAATGGTGGGGGGGAAGCAGTTAAAAAGCATTAGTTTGGTGAAGCTTTTACCTGGAGGAGGGGGAAGGAATTGGAGGGAGCAGGAGACCGGGAGGCTTTGAGTAAATAATATACATACTGTGGCAGCAGGGGGGGGGAAACCATAGCCAAAGGGCAGCAGCAATTCATCTATCCTGTCGCTTTGGAATCTCAGCTGCAGAGTTCACATTTCTCTGTTTCGGTGCGTCCCAGAGCAGTCTAATCGTGACGTCACAGGAAGGAGCGGGACATTTAAACTAAAATCCGGGACAGCGGGATGAATGATGTAAAGCGGGACTGTCCCGCTAAAAGCGGGACAGTTGGGAGGCATGCGTTAGACCGATTTGGCAGCTAATTGGCCTGTGTATAGGCACTACCGACGGGTCTGCCCTGCCTTTGGGGCCAAACGATCGAATTAGACTGGATTCTCCCGATATCGCCCACCCGTAGGTGGGGATATCAGGAGAAGATCCGCTCGCTTAGCGACATCGCCAAGTGAGTGGATCTTAAGGTTTATGGGCACCTTAAAGCTATTCTTATTTTTTATGGTAGCTCCTGGTACATAATTTTTATCAGATTTCCTATTGGCCATATACATTATATTATATATTTAATACATTTTCCAATAAATATAATGTTTTTTATACCCAGTAACAGTATACTGTTGTAACCTAGCTTCAGGGTCAGTAAAAAAAATGTTTTTATTTTTTCTAGTTTATAGAACTTTGTGTATTTTCCATGAAATTTTTGTTCATTTCCGCTACTTTTTCGTGCAGTTTGTGCAGAAAAATCGTATTTGTCGCGACGACTATGAATGTTTCAGAATTCATTCAAGCTTCAGTATGGTTACTTTCTTTTGGCCAGGTTGGGGCTGCAGAGTGCCTTTGAGCCCTATGGGAGACTTTCCTTGGGCCGGGTTGGAGCTGCAGAGTGCCATTGAGCCCTATGGGAGACTTTCCTTGGGCCGGGTTGGAGCTGCAGAGTGCCATTGAGCCCTATGGGAGACTTTCCTTGGGCCAGGTTGGAGCTGCAGAGTGCCATTGAGCCCTATGGGAGGCTTTCCTTGGGCCGGGTTGGAGCTGCAGAGTGCCATTGAGCCCTATGGGAGACTTTCCTTGGGCCGGGTTGGAGCTGCAGAGTGCCATTGAGCCCTATGGGAGACTTTCCTTGGGCCGGGGTGGAGCTGAAGAGTGCCATTGAGCCCTATGGGAGACTTTCCTTGGGCCGGGTTGGAGCTGCAGAGTGCCATTGAGCCCTATGGGAGACTTTCCTTGGGCCAGGTTGGAGCTGGAGAGTGCCATTGAGCCCTATGGGAGACTTTCCTTGGGCCGGGTTGGAGCTGCAGAGTGCCATTGAGCCCTATGGGAGGCTTTCCTTGGGCCAGGTTGGAGCTGCAGAGTGCCATTGAGCCCTATGGGTGACTTTCCTTGGGCCAGGTTGAAGCTGCAGAGTGCCATTGAGCCCTATGGGAGACTTTCCTTGGGCCGGGTTGAAGCTGCAGAGTGCCATTGAGCCCTATGGGTGACTTTCCTTGGGCCGGGTTGGAGCTGCAGAGTGCCATTGAGCCCTATGGGAGGCTTTCCTTGGGCCGGGTTGGAGCTGCAGAGTGCCATTGAGCCCTATGGGAGACTTTCCTTGGGTCGGGTTGGAGCTGCAGAGTGCCATTGAGCCCTATGGGAGACTTTCCTTGGGCCGGGTTGGAGCTGCAGAGTGCCATTGAGCCCTATGGGTGACTTTCCTTGGGTCGGGTTGGAGCTGCAGAGTGCCATTGAGCCCTATGGGAGACTTTCCTTGGGCCAGGTTGGAGCTGCAGAGTGCCATTGAGCCCTATGGGAGACTTTCCTTGGGCCGGGTTGGAGCTGCAGAGTGCCATTGAGCCCTATGGGAGACTTTCCTTGGGCCGGGTTGGAGCTGCAGAGTGCCATTGAGCCCTATGGGAGACTTTCCTTGGGCCGGGTTGGAGCTGCAGAGTGCCATTGAGCCCTATGGGAGACTTTCCTTGGGCCGGGTTGGAGCTGCAGAGTGCCATTGAGCCCTATGGGAGACTTTCCTTGGGCCGGGTTGGAGCTGCAGAGTGCCATTGAGCCCTATGGGAGACTTTCCTTGGGCCGGGTTGGAGCTGCAGAGTGCCATTGAGCCCTATGGGAGACTTTCCTTGGGCCGGGTTGGAGCTGCAGAGTGCCATTGAGCCCTATGGGAGACTTTCCTTGGGCCAGGTTGGAGCTGCAGAGTGCCATTGAGCCCTATGGGAGACTTTCCTTGGGCCGGGTTGGAGCTGCAGAGTGCCATTGAGCCCTATGACAGACTTTCCTTGGGCCAGGTTGGAGCTGCAGAGTGCCATTGAGCCCTATGGGAGACTTTCCTTGGGTCGGGTTGGAGCTGCAGAGTGCCATTGAGCCCTATGGGAGACTTTCCTTGGGCCGGGTTGGAGCTGCAGAGTGCCATTGAGCCCTATGGGAGACTTTCCTTGGGCCGGGTTGGAGCTGCAGAGTGCCATTGAGCCATATGGGAGACTTTCCTTGGGCCAGGTTGGAGCTGCAGAGTGCCATTGAGCCCTATGGGAGGCTTCCAACATCATGCATTGAAGGTTCAAAGGCAGAAAGGTTTTTGTGCTGTTTAAGATCGTTCGGATACGAAAATTTAGTAAGTTTCGGATCGTACCAATCGCGCAATTAACGCACATCCGAAATTATCATATTTACTTCTAATTTTTGCCAATCGTACTTCTAACTATCCGAAATTCGGACTTTGATCGATAATTCGCAAAATATAAGAAGTCATAATATATTTAGCGCTTGCTAAAAATAACACTTGTATTTTCAGTCTTTAGTGAATCGGCCCCTATATATCTTACCTGGGTATAAAATTAACAAAACATCCAGAAAAAATTGTTTAATATTAATTTTCCCCCATAGATGCAGGCTTTTAAAGATGAAATAATTACATGGAAGCCCTTATTTATTTCTTGGATGGGAAGAATTGCTGCCATAAAAATGCTGTTGTTACCTAATCTACTATATATGTTTCATACTATCCCTTTTTCAATCCCCTCCAGTTATCTTTGTAAGATTACTAATGTGTTTTACCAATTTATCTGGAATAAGAAATCTCCTAGAATATACAAATCTATTCTTCAAAGAAATAAATCAAGCAGGTCCAGATCTTAAGAAATACTTCAAAGGCAATATTTTAAATCAAACTATAGACTTATTATCCATACAGTCACAAAAGAAATAGCTACTATGGTCAGATGGTGAAGGTGTTAAGAATAATTACATAAATTTGCCTCCTACATTGAAAGTTGCAGCCAAAATTTGGAGAGAAAGCATAATTGATCCATTATACTCTCCTTTTCCTTCCCCGTTGGCACCAATTTCTATTTTGGAACCCATTCTGAAAACAGATCTCAAAGGTTGGAGTAAAGAAAGTTCTCCCAATTTAAGACTTATATAATATGGATCAACTTAAAACATTTACTTCTCTAAAGGAAGAGTACAATCTAGAGAAATCTGAATTTTGCAAATATTTACAAACCATCCGATTTTGAGAAATTAATTCTTCTGGGAGAGAGAAGGAAAAAAAATCTGGCAAGGATTTACAGGTATGGGATCCCTTATCCGGAGACCCGTTATCTGGAAAGCTCCGAATTACGGAAAGCCTGCCTTCCATAGACTCCATCAAATCAAATAATTCAGAATTTAAAAACCGATTTCCTTTTTCTCCGTAATAATAAAACAGTACCTGTACTTGATCCCAACTAAGATATAATTACCCCTTATTGGGGGCAGAACAGCCCTATTGGGTTATTTAATGGTTAAATGATTCCCCTTTCTCTGTAATAATAAAACAGTACCTGTACTTGATCCCAACTAAGATATAATTACCCCTTATTGGGGCAGAACAGCCCTATTGGGTTTATTTAATGGTTAAATGATTCCCTTTTCTCTGTAATAATAAAACAGTACCTGTAATTGATTCCAACTAAGATATAATTACCCCTTATTGGGGGCAGAACAGCCCTATTGGGTTTATTTAATGGTTAAATGATTCCCTTTTCTCTGTAATAATAAAACAGTACCTGTACTTGATCCCAACTAAGATATAATTACCCCTTATTGGGGGCAGAACAGCCCTATTGGGTTTATTTAATGGTTAAATGATTCCCTTTTCTCTGTAATAATAAAACAGTACCTGTACTTGATCCCAACTAAGATATAATTACCCCTTATTGGGGGCAGAACAGCCCTATTGGGTTTATTTAATGGTTAAATGATTCCCTTTTCTCTGTAATAATAAAACAGTACCTGTACTTGATCCCAACTAACATATAAATAATCCTTAATGGATGAAAAACAATCCTATTGGGTTAAATTGATGTTTTATTGATTTTTTAGTAGACTTAAGATATGGAGATCCAAATTACAGAAAGACCCCTTGTCCGGAATATCCTTGGTCCCGAGCATTCTGGATAATGGGTCCTATACCTGTATAACCTTTTAAGGAGACCCAAAGAATGGACAAAAATCCCTGCAATTCTAGAAATGAAAAAAATGTCTAAATAAAAACTTTCCTATGGAAGTTTACAAGAATTTATACAATTGGTACCTAACCCCCTTAAAATGGTCACAGATTTATCCAGGAACTGTTAATACTTGTTGGATGTAACAAAGAAATAGGAGATATGTTACAGGTGGTCCTGTACTACCATCCAATCCTTTTGAACTTCAGCATTTTCTCTGATGTTGAATTACATCTCACGAGATTTTGTTTTATCTCCGGAAGTGGTGTTATTAAACATTTATGACAAAATTCCTAACGAAGCGCTGGAAATAGTAATTTTTCAATTTTCAAATACAGTCAGACTTTTAATTGCTATAAACTGGAAAAAACAGGAGGTTCCAAACATTTCCCAACTGATGAGAGCAATTGTCACTAATATAGAATATGAAATGGCAATTCCAAGAAATATTTCAGAAAGAAGATTCATACAGGAAACTCAAAAAAATATGGAAGAACATTTCTGGTGTCAACACTCTATAGTTATGTGTGATGTGTCTGAGGTTTTGTTATTGGCTATTTGTTAAGTTACGATGTTTTACTTTTCTCTTTGCAGATATTGATAAAGTAAGCTGTATAATTATTATAGTTTACACGTATTGTAAAAACTAATGAAAATTAAGTTGAAAAAGCCAACTACCAACACTTTATTGTTTCACCCACTTTAAAACAAAATGCATTTTGCTATTTCCATGTACTGAACAGATTGATGGCCAGTATGGATAGACTAACCAAAGTATACAACCTGTGGGAACCCCAAATGAAAATAGTGTGCAACTTTTTTTGGCTGCCAATTCAGCTTTTGCAAACAAAGTCCCCTGATTTTGTATCATGTGATGTAACATAGTACAACCCCAGTATATTCTATATTCCCCCACAATATTTAATACATAACGTCCTCTAACACTTTCTTGGTCTTCTACCCAATCCACCTGTCTCCTGTGTTCTCTATAATCATTTTTCTTATTTTTTTTACCCCTATTTTCTTCTGCTCCCCTGTTCTCTATAACCTTCTATTATACCTATACCTTCCTTATCTGTATAACACTTCTCCATCTCTTCTCTAATTCTCCCCCAACAATTGTATCTCCCCTTTTATCTTTTATATGCTTTCTTTTTCGGTTCTTAACTCTCTTGCACCATTTTATCTTGCTATCTATCCTCTCTAGTCCACCATTTCTTCTTTCTCTGCTTTCAGTTTTATATTTTCATTTTCTCCCTCTTCTTCTTTCACTTTATTTAGTCTCTAATTTAGGCATAACCTGCAGCACTGCCATTTCCTAACTCTCTATAGCTTCAGATACTTTAGCTGTAGGACATTAGATAATGCCAGCGCAGCAGGTTATGCATTTTAAAGCATGCGGAAGTGCATGATGAAGGAGCAGTATTAGAAACTACTGCATCCCCCGAAGGGACGTTATTTCTCATAAATAAAGAAGTGGAGGGATGGCATTCTCTCTGCATCCCCCCATTTCCCGCACTGAAAAGAAACAAATAAGGCTTTTCTCTTACCAGCTGTGCAGAAGCTTTTCTGGAAGACTGGAGTCACATTAGGGAGCCTCCTTAAATAGAGGTATGATTTTCCACGTGGAATGTATGACACCTTATAAATGTTTTCATAATGTCAATAGATTACACCCTACAACAGACGGAACTCTATCTGCAAATACAAATATGCCTAATTGCTGTATGCATAACAAACTCCACTATACCACAAACATTTGATCCAAAAAGCACATCATAATCATCTCCCCCACAGTTGCCTTTCAGCTTCCCCCTAAAATGATTGTTTTTGTAATGCTGTGGTTTCCAGGCCTTTTTTTTTTTTTAAAAAATCAAAGTGGCCATACACGCGACAATTGCAGTCATTCTGACAACCATTGGTTTTTAGCAAAGATCCTCACTACTAAGAGCTTATTTCTCAGATATGCAGGTAAAACAAAGGAATTTTTTACTCCTATCTGACGATTCAGCATCAGGGTTGGAACTAGGGGTAGGCAGAAGACGCACCTACTTAGGGTGTAACGATGAGGGGGCGCGGACAGATACCTCTTTTGCCTACCCTGAGTCTGCTGCACTCTCTTTACTCCGGGTGCAGGGGTGAGCTGGCCGGCAAGCTTAGTCTGCCCTTGTCCAACCTGCCCTATCGAGGAGACGACCAATATCCAAGGCTTTTACTGATATCAGTCACCTCGTCTCCCACCATACACACACTGATTATCGTACAAAATTTAGTTTGTACGGTCACCTTTGGCTTACAACGTAATTACAGACATGTCAGCTGAAAGACAGACAGGAAAATGCACTCTAAATCTGCCTAGCCTAGACTACAATAACAGAGCAGTATAGTTTCACAGGGGTTAAGCTGGGCACTTTTTCCCTTTAATTGGCAATAACAGGCTTTGTAAATAGGTAGTTCATTTAGAAGCCTCTTTGGGGCTTAGCCAAGACTCCGGGAAACTGATAACAGTTTATTGCCTTTTGAAGTGAGGTTCCAAGGAAATGGGCTTTGGACACCAAGGAGGTGTCCTTTATTTGTTGTCCTGTAGTTCATTACATTTATTATTATTATGAATTTACATGGCAACAACTAAATTTGGTTACAGTGAACACTGTGCAAAATAAAACCTCTAAATTAAGCACCTGGGCAAAATAAGGAAAAGCAGAAGAGATTAGCACTTGTTGGAAAGTAGTGAAAATGGTACAGACTAGCACGTAGTGGAAGAGACTGGCACGTGGGGGAATTTTGTAAAAGAAGAGAATGGTACACAGAGGAAATCAGCCAAAGGAGAGGAGAATTATGTTGTAAAATTAGAGGATATTAGAAGTCGCCAGAAGGTTTTTACCAAATTGTCATAATTCAAGTTTGTGACCTGTATAGTGCCTATAGCCTTATGATTTGGTATATGGTCAAAACTCCTTGTGATTTCCTTGACCTGCACAACTCAGCCTGCAGCCCTAGGGGGATGATTTAATTCACAATTTGAGTTGTTTTTGTGCTAAAATTCGAGTTATGTTTCTAAAACTCAAATGTCTGCGAAAAACCTGAAAGCTCAAATGTAAAACTTTGGCAGCTAAAGCTTGTGAGTTCATATCAAAGTCAATGGGAGTTGTCCTAGGCAAGGTCAAGCCATATTTTCAATTTAAGATTTTCAAGTGTTTTTACTTATTTTTTTCGAGTTTATAAAGTGTATTGCGTTTTTTTTATTTGAACAAGTTTTCCATATTAATAAATATGCAAGCACTCAAGTTTATTCGAATTAGAAGAAAACTTTAATATTCACAAATGCAAAAATTGATAAATAAGCTCATTTGTATAGCAATTGTCTATTGAGTCAGTATATACAGTGAGGAACATAAGTATTTGCACACCCTGTGATTTTGCAAGTTCTCCCACTTAGAAATCATGGAGGGGTCTGAAATTCACATTGTAGGTGCATTCCCACTGGGAGAGACAGCATTTAAAAAAAATTCAGGAAATCACATTGTATGATTTTTAAAGAATGTATTTGTATTGCACTGCTGCACATAGGTATTTGAACACCTGAGAAAATCAATGTTAATATTTGGTACAGAAGCCTTTGTTTGCAATTACAGAGGCCACTCCTTGGTTATCCTGGCTGTGTGCTTCAGGTCATTGTCATGTTGGAAGACCCAGCTGCGACCCATCTTCAATGCTCTGACTGAGTGAAGGAGGTTGTTACTCAAAATCTCACAATACATGGTCCCATTCATCCTCTTCTTAATACAATGCAGTTGTCCTGTCCCCTTCGCAGAAAAGCACCCCCAAAGCATGATGTTACCACCCCTATGCTTCACAGTAGGGATGGTGTTCTTGGGATGCAACTCATCCATATTTTTCCTCCAAACACAGCGAGTGGTCTCATCTGACCACATGACTTTCTACCATGCTTCCTCTGGATCATCCAGATGGTCACTGGCAAACTTCAGACGGGCCTGGACATGTGATGACTTGAGCAGGGGAACCTTCCGTGCAATGCATGATTTGAAACCATGTTCTACCGACAGTGACCGACAGAAACTGTGGTCCCAGCTCTCTTCGTGTCATTGCCCAGCTCCTCCCTTGTAGTTCTGGGCTGATTCCTCACCTTTCTTATCATCAGTAATACCCCACGAGGTGAGATCTTGCATGGAGCCCCAGTCCTACGGAGATTGACAGTCGTCTTTAGCCTCTTCCATTTTCTAACAGTTGCTTCAACAGTTGATCAATTTTCACCAAGCTGCTTGGCAATTGCCCCGTAGCCCTTTCCAGCCTTGTGGAAGTCCACCATTTTGTCTCTGGTGTCTTTTGCCAGCTCTTTGGTCTTGCCCATGGGAGTAGTTGGAGTCTGACTGACTGACTGTGGGGTGGACAGGTGTCTTTAAAGAACTCAGACAGGTGCTACTAAATTAGATTAATAAGTGGAGTAGAGATGGACTTTTTAAAGGCAGAGTAATAAGTCTTTGAGACCCATGCTGATTGCCAGGTGTTCAAGTACTTATGTGCAGCAGTGCAATCCAAATACATTCTTTAAAAATCATACAATGTGATTTCCTGATTTTTTTTTTTAAATGCTGTCTCTCACAGTGGGAATGCACCTACAATGTGAATTTCAGACCCCTCCATGATTACTAAGTGGAAGAATTGCAAAATTGCTGGGTGTTCAAATACTTATGTTCCTCACTGTATATACTGACTCAATAGACAATTGCTATACAAATGGGCTTATTTATCAATTTTTGCAGCTATGCTAAGAACTCGATTTTAACAGCCGCCAGTGATTACAATGGCTGTTCCTCCTGACGGTGATGCGCCACCATTTTCGGCCACTTTCCCTTCTCAATGGCCTTTCAAGATCAAACACCTGTTGCACTCAAAGGATTAAAAATATCTTTCTAAATCAATTTTTCTTTGTAAGGCACAGTTAACACTGTAGGTGTGTTCCAGCAAATTTTGATTTTCCTTGTTAGAATACTGTCAAATGCAAATAATGTGTGATGTGTTGTGGATTTTACTCCTGGAAACCATATGGATGGTGTTGCTGCAGAATTTCCTGGATAATGTCTGACTTTCTAATGCAAATATGACAAAACCAATTTCAGTGAATATTATTTACAGAATGAGGGCTGGCCTCTGGATTAACAGCAGAATATATAAAAAAAATGTACTGTCTGCAATAAAATAACAATAAGCAGTGCACAATTGCTCATTTGATCTACTACCTGATCCAAACACTGCCAAACAAAGCTGTCTACTGATCTCTGCTTACAGTTTTTGAAGGGGTCATCCACCAAGAAATTCCCTTTCACTATGATTTAGAATGCAGTGAAGGCAGTGAAGTCTTCAGGGTTCATTTACAAACTGCAAAGACCTGCAGCTTTCCCAGTATTCCAGTGCTACCTGTATTGGCACTACTATATTATGGGGGTGGCACGAGCAGCCTCAGTTCTATATGTCCCAGATATACTGTAACTTTTACAAATGCTCCTGTATAACTTTTTGCAACTTCTTCTGTCATCAGAGGGGCTCTATGCAGAAATAAATAATTAAATGTAAATTATTGTAATTTTATTTTAGAAAATAATTTGTATAAACTGCTGAGGTACACTGTGCAGATCAAGGGGTCCCACCAGTTTTGTTCCGGTTTTAGAACTCTTACATTCAAACAGTTGAACAGATACCCAAGGAAAAATTAGACTGCCGGGTTCCAAACTGGACAAGTGGTAACCCAATCCAAAGAGAAGATATGAGGTTCATGTGCGTCTGCAAATGCAGTTGCAGTCCCAATTGTGCCAAGCTTATTGCCCCCTTGTGACTGCGTCTATAGAATTCTGGGGAAAAGGTGGCATTGTGGGAAAAAATAAGGCGACTGCATTCAAAATCACACACAAAATCACATCTGAAATATTTTCTAAAAATGCATTGTGTTGCATCTAAAAAACATTAGAAACACAATGAAATGGGAATGTATTAAAAAAGCAACTTTTAACACTTGTTAAACAGGCAAAATACAATGAATGAATTAGCTGATGCATTTACTGTAGGTGCACCCAACCCTTTGGCTAATAAGAATCATTTTTTCTTATGAAGAATCATTAGTAAATATATTACTCCTTTCGTAAGTACTTTATACAAAGTTTTTATTTTTTTACTCCTGAAAATACTCTGTTCTGCTTAAAGGAAAATATCACTGTTACATATATATATAGATGTGATTTTAGTATATTATAGTTTGACCCTCTTTATTGATTTTGGATGATTGTTGAATTGTCTGAATATGTACATGTACTTTGCCCTTTTCCAGCCTGCAAATAGTAAATGGTTTTTGGGGTCATTCCCCCAGTAAAAAAAATAAGTCAAACTACTTCATTATGGATTTGATGGCTCATGTCTGTTATTCTTATTTCCTGCTATGTCACTTTCTTTTCAGGCTATTGATCCTGCACACTGCTGCTTGGTTGTTAGGCTAATTAAACCCTAGCAACCAGATAGCAGTTGAAATTAAAAAAAACATTCTCAGAGACGGGCCAAACAAAGGCAATATTTAAAAAACGAAGCCTAATTGCAAGTAGTTTAGGAATTGTGCCCCAGTCTGTACCATGCTACATTCTGCAGTCTGAACAACGCCTTCATTTTGAACTAAACACCCCCTATAGTATTACAGGGTTCTGAAAACGGTGTTGCTTTATTAAACATCTCAGTTTCTATCTTAAAATTCTACTTTGTCACTAAACTATACAGTAATAGGGCCCCTAGAGAAGAAATAACTTCAATTTCCTAACATTGGTTCTAAAGAAGCTGCTGCCGGATACACGTCACACTGCTGCGCCAACTGCTTCCGGCGCTCACAGAGCCCACATGTGCTGTTTCAGTGCGCAGTTCCGGCGCTGCTGTGTATAGTTCGTCCCTGTACTGCGATTGTGACCCCGCTGCCATGGGGAAGAGTGCGGGGAAGAAGGGGAAGCCCCCGGCGGCGGCGGCGGCAGCCCGAGTTATAGCCCAAAAAGCCCGCACGGAGATCAGGGATAACCCCTTCGAGGTGAAGATCAACAAGCAGAAGTTTAATGTGCTGGGAAGGAAAACTGGGAAACACGACGTGGGACTGCCCGGGGTGTCCAAGTCCAAAGCCCTCAAACGGGTAAGAGAATGGGGTCTGTGGTGAGCCGGGGTGTAAAGGGTGTGCGGAGGTACCTGTAGCAGCTGGGGGCTGGGTATGTGATGGGCAGTGTTCCATCAGAGTATCCTGCAGTGTCTGGCAAAGCTGTGCCACTCACACTCAGGCAATTCTTTCACCCTGTATCTTTTATATGAGGAGTCAGACAGGCAGTCGCAGTGCCAGATGCTTCAAGCATGTATTTGGGGGAAGGCACTTAGGCGCATGGAGTAAAGAGGGGAGCAGTAGTTACACCTGAATAAACAGGGCTAGTGCTAAATAGTTGGTGCATTTGTCAAGCTGCTTGCACATGAATTAACCCCTTCATTTACTTGGGGGGGTGTCAGATTTTTGAAGGTCCAAACTACGGCCAGGGCCCTTCTTACTTATGAAATAGGTACAGTGTAGGTCAGTCATAGTTTCAACAATATCTGGGGCAGCAAATACATATTCACTCCAAGTCTTACCCACTATTCACTTACTGGCCATTAGGCTGAGCCTGATGTCCTATTTCTAGTTCTCTGGCAGCCCAGGAGCATGTGCAGTTGAAGCTTACATGGCCCTTACTTTATGTATGTTGTATGTTTATGGCCACAGAATGTTACCAGAGCAGTGGGGAAAGTAAGGCAAGCGGCACGCAACATCTCTATCCCTGCTGCGCTACTATGGCTTTTATTAACAGGTACAGGCAAACAGGGCAGTAGTGGGGAGTACAGGTGGTGCAGTTATGCAAAAAAACTTTGGAGGGGCCTGATTTAACTGCCCCCCGCCTCCCCCACACACTGCAGGCTGACAGTGTGCACAAATGTGAGAACGCGCATTTATCCACACTGGTGCACAATCTTTCAGTGGCTATAGTTGAAGCAGATCCTGTGGTCTGGCCCCCCCCCCTGCAACCATGGGGTCTGCTTCCTCTATAGTTATGCCACTGCTTAGGATATATAGATGCTTAGCCATTAAACTGGTTAAAATTGAACATTATTAGGTAATTGTAGTTGAGAGAAACGAATCAGTGAAAAGAAAAATAGCAATTCAGTTCCTGCACATCTTTCTCCAACATCATGCTACAGATACACAAATAACTCCTGGTTTTGTTTTGCAGCGCAAGGACACTATTCTGATGGAATACCAGCGGCGCGGGAAAGTCAGTGTTTTTATGGACAAGCGCTTTGGGGAATATGACACCAAATTAACCCCAGATGAAAAGATGATGAAGCGATTTGCTATGGAACGGAAGGTAAGGATATTTTTAAAACCATTTTCTTGGCTACTTTTCCCATAAAATATGTCTGTGTTTCCAAGGTGCATGTATAAATTTGCTTATTCAAATGTTGAAATGAAAAATTGTCACCCATGTTCTGCAGCTTTTGGTTTCAGGCTCTATGCAGTACCCTCCCCACGTTACTTTTTTTTGTGGTCCCTCCCAAAGTGTCTCCAGCTATAATAAAAATGATGGAGGTGTTAATTAAGCACCCGTGACTCTTTCATAATGTACATACTGGATGCAAGGGAGTAAAGGGAAACTGTCACTTTTTTAAAACAAAATCTACTGGAATTCCTGAGTTGTCCTGTTGTCTGTTTATATACAAAGGTGAATATGTAGAACAAGCATAGGTTACCTTTGGCACTATAATGGTTGCAGAACTATAACTCTCGGTCTGCTGGTGGAAGATGCTACAGGTTGCTACAGGATGCTTAAGCACCAAACGGTTGTCAACATGAAGCTCAGAGCGAAAGGACAACTGGTCATTATTATGTTGGAATGTGATTATTGTTGATGTTCCACCTTTGTTCCTTTCTTTAGCTGATAATAAATGTGATTATGTACCCTAGAAAAATGCTGAGAGGAAAACCTTATACAATCTGAATGAAGAGGAGGAGCTGACACACTATGGGCAGTCGCTGGCAAATTTGGAAAAACTGAATGACACTGTAGACAGTGACAGCGACTCGGAGGAACGCGGAGCTTTGTCAGGTAACTACAGACACATTTACTTTTAGTCATGGTGACTGGCTGCACATAGCTTTTCCACCTGTCCAGTGAATGGGTTCTAGTTATTAGAGACTGGTATTTGCTTTACAAAAGGTGGCAACCCTAGTGGCACAGCATTGTGCGATACTGCCATCAGAATAATGTATCCCCTTAATAACCTATAATACCCTATTTTGCTTGTGGAATTTTATTTTGGGCTTATGGAAGTAGTGTAGCTTAGAGAGCACTCGGTAACAACAATGCTACCATTCTGCTAATGATCTCAAAGTGTTAGCTAGCTGATATAAGGAATAGCAAAAAACAAAGTGGGGATGTAATGGATTAATGTCCCTTCCACTGACAAGATACATATAAACATATATAGTGCATTGCTGCCCTCTTGGGCGAAATCTTATACATCTCATCTGCATTATTTTTATTTAATATTACATTTTTATTGGCATATTACACAAAAATGCAGTTGCTGGTCAAGTCCCAACCTGTGTTAGCAAAAAAAAGAGAAATTTCCATTCCACTGTTATTCTTGAATCAGAGCATGACAATGGGATTTGAGTAATCAATCAATAAAACCTAACAAAATTATAGCTAAGCCTTGGGATGCTGTCATTATTATGAACACCGCTAATAGATAAGGTGGAGAGAGATACAATTTTTAGTTTTATTTTACCTTAAAAATAAATATAACTAAGTTTGTGTGTGGTTCATTGTGTACAGCTGCAGTGTATATGTTTGCTTCACTGCAGAGATAATGCTCCGTAAAGTTCTATAACAACAGAATGTTTTTGGCAACTTAATGCAGTTCAGTTGCAAAACACAGCAGGACAGTTCTCTGTTAGACAACTGAACTATCACTAGACTGGCCTGTCTTTAAGATGGTATAATACAGTGCTACCAAGTTGAATATTTAGTGTTTTTTAATACTGACTTAAATGTCAAATCAGCATGTCCATTGTGAGCAATTTATATAATAAATGCAAATAGAATTCGGATGACCTGCAGCTAGCAGATCAGTGCACTGGAAGCTGGATTGGAAGAAGTAAGGGTTATTTTATAGTAGGAAGCTCAGCTTTGAAATAGTTCTCTGCCAAAAAAGGCAAATACTTCTTCATACATCTAGACTCTTCCTACCTAATAATCATTGTCACTGATACAACCGAAAGTTTTCTTCTTTTCTGTAACTCTCTGCAGCTGAACTGACTGCTTCCCATTTTGGTGGCGGCGGTGGCCTGCTTAGGAAAAAGGCCCAGTCTGATCAGAAGGATGAGGAGGCTGAAAAACCAAAGAGCCGTAAGGAGCTGATTGAGGAACTGATCATTAAATCCAAACAGGAGAAGGTTTGTTTAGGGTTTTTCTCTTGTTTATCTAAAAGCTTCCAGGAAGTAGGGTTACTGGTCTGTCGGTTCTGGCATAATTGTTGGATACCTGTCACATGTGGCTGTGTATGAAGTTATTGGCACGGGAGAGTGTTGTATATCCAACACAACGGAGATGGCTTTGAGAACTTGTATTCTGTACTCTGCTCCCTTGTCCTTTTATGCTGCATTCCAGTAAGTTACTTGAAACCTCAATAGGGTTTTAAGACTTTTCCAGTCAGTCTAGCTCTTTCATTCCCCTTCATTATCCTCTCTCTGTGCTGACAAAGTTCTGTGACATTTGGTTTTTCTTTTCTTTTTCTTTAAAAAGAGAGAAAGGCAGAGCCAAAAGGAGAAGTCCTTGGAACTGACCGAGAAACTCGACAGTGACTGGAAAGCCATACAGGGACTCCTGTCACACAAAACTCCAAAATCTGAGAGAAAGACGGAGGAAGAAAAGCCAAAGGTAGGTCTGGGGTCATCACTTAAGTACAGTCTAAGTTTTATTTTATAGCACGTAACCATGTGAACTAGTGTTGGATGGCTTTGTAGCATTGGAGAAACTACAGGGTTACTGAATTTAATTTTAAGCACAAGCTGGTTTAAGGGACTGGTCTGATTGCTCTTTTGGAATCAGAAAGAATTTCCCCCCCCTTTCCGAGGCAAAGTGGAAAGGTTTCAGATGGGGGTTCACATTCCTCTAGCAGTAAGTCTATTCCAACTAGCAGTAAGTCAGGGTTCATGTTGAATAAAAGGTTCAGCTAGATGGACCTCTCCCTTTTTTAATCTCAACTGCTGTTTGGGTGGAAGCTAAAAATTAGTACTTTGTTCTTAGACGTATGGTTAAACTTGCAAACACACAGGTATATAGGATCCATTACCAGGAAACCCATTATACAGAAAACTCTGAATTACGGGAAGGCCATCTCCCATAGACTCCATTTTAATTAAATAATTGTAAAAAGTGTTTTCTTTTTCTCTAATAATAATAAAACAGTACCTGTACTTGATCCCAACTAAGATATAATTACCCCTTATTGGGGGCAGAACAGCTCTATTGGGTTTATTTAATGGTTAAATGATTCCCTTTTCTCTGTAATAATAAAACAGTACCTGTACTTGATCCCAACTAAGATATAATTACCCCTTATTGGAGCAGAACAGCCCTATTGGGTTTATTTAATGGTTAAATGATTCCCTTTTCTCTGTAATAATAAAACAGTACCTGTAATTGATCCCAACTAAGATATAATTACCCCTTATTGGGGGCAGAACAGCCCTATTGGGTTTATTTAATGTTATATGATTATTTAGTAGTAGTATGGAGATCCAAATCATGGAAAACCCCCTTGTCCGGAAAACCCCAGGTCCCAGGCATTCTAGATAACTGGTGTCCCATACCTGTACTATATTGTTGGAAGTAACTCTGCATATATATATTTTTCATTTTTCCCCTGACTAATTTCTTTCTGTGTGCCTGTAGCCAGATGAATACGATAAGATTGTCCGGGAGCTGGGATTTGAGATGAAAGCTCAGCCCACAGACAGGATGAAGTCTGAAGAAGAACTGGCTAAGGAAGAGCAAGAGCGGCTGCAGAAACTGGAGGTATTCAGGATATTGTATATAATATTGAGTTCCCATATTTAGGCATCTGGTCAGTCACCTAAAAATGTGCCTGTTGCTAATTTACGGTTTGCTTCACCTGCTCTAGCTTGGCATTGCACATCGTATTGTTAGGTTTGATTGACTCTGATCAACCATAAAAATCCCATTGCTACCTACAAAATTTTGCTGACATTCTGGGTTCTGGATACCTCTGGAACTCAGCAGTGAGTGTTTCCATGTCATTATTGACAGCATGTGTGAATTCCTCTTACTCAAAGTATATGTTTGTAAATTAGCCCCTTGGGCTCGCACACAAGCTGCAGTAAAAACTTTAGTCCTACACTAGAAAAAATAAGAACAGAAACAATTTTATGTATATAATAGTCGTACTACACTATGGGCCAGATTCATGAAATCACGAGTTGGAATCCCGAATGGGATAAATTCGGATTGGATACGATAATTTCTTAAGATCGCAAATATCACGAATATGCTTAAGAAAAAATTGTATTAGTCACGCTAATATCGTATTGGTGATCCGAAAGTCACGAAATTTTTATACCGAACGATCGTAAAATGCAGGAAAACCTTTCTGACTTAGATCCTTCAGTGCATGATTTTGGAAGCCTCCCATAGGGCTCAATTGCACCCTGCAGCTCCAACCCGGCCCAAGGAAAGTCTCCCATAGGGCTCGATGGCACTCTGCAGCTCCAACCCGGCCCAAGGAAAGCCTCCCATAGGGCTCAATGGCACTCTGCAGCTCCAACCTGGCCCAAGGAAAGTCTCCCATAGGGCTCAATGGCACTCTGCAGCTCCAACCCGGCCCAAGGAAAGTCTCCCATAGGGCTCAATGGCACTCTGCAGCTCCAACCCGGCCCAAGGAAAGTCTCCCATAGGGCTCAATGGCACTCTGCAGCTCCAACCCGGCCCAAGGAAAGTCTCCCATAGGGCTCAATGGCACTCTGCAGCTCCAACCTGGCCCAAGGAAAGTCTCCCATAGGGCTCAATGGCACTCTGCAGCTCCAACCCGGCCCAAGGAAAGTCTCCCATAGGGCTCAATGGCACCCTGCAGCTCCAACCTGGCCCAAGGAAAGTCACAATAACGAAGCTTGAATGAATCCGAAACTTTCGTACTCGGCGCGACAATACGATTTTGTCGCAAGGTACGAAAAAGTCACGGAAAATACGCTTGGAGCGTTCGTGGATTAGTAAATTTGCCCCTATGCCATGCTTGCTTTTTGCACAGTCTCTGACAATGAACCTGTTTTTGTCTCATTGAATTACAGGCTGAAAGGCTCAGGCGAATGCGAGGAGATAAAGACCAGAAATCCAAGAGAGCCAAGCACATCTCAGCTGATGATTTAATGGATGGATTCATACTGGATAACGATGACCGTGTGATGCTTTCCTATAAGGTCTGTTACATCACTGCCTAACTAGGGGTAGGCAGAAGAGGCAGCTGCCTAGGGCGCAACGATTGGGGGGCGCCTGGCTGGAGCCTCTCCTGCCTACCCCTAGTCATTTTCCTCTGTCATTGCCCCTGCCGCATGTCACTAGCAGTGGAGGCAATGACCGTTCTGATCGCGCCCCCCCCCTCGCACCACTCCCCCCCCCCCCCCCCCCCTCGCTTGTGCTTTGGTGCGTATGCGCTGTTCGGGGGGGGGTGGCCGACCCAGTTGCCTAGGGCGCCTGGTCAGCTTGGCCCGCCCCGACGTCACTGTGACGTCACTGTGACATCACTACATAGTAAGTTGGGTTGAAAAAAGACATACGTCCATCACGTTCAACCATAATGCCTATATATAACCTGCCTAGTTGATCCAGAGAAAGACAAAAAACCCCATCACGCTTCATCATGGGGTCAGATCATGAGTCAAACCTTCAGCTTCATCTTAAACAATAGCTGCTCCAACGAGGCAGAATTCTGCACTGCTTCTGGGTGTGCATCTCAGTATTTAAACATGGGAAAAAATAACTTTCTTTTCCAGTAGGTTTAGGCAGTGATCTAAGTGCCTCAATATTCCAATATCCCCTACTCATCCTGCATCACCTCCTGGTGATGTCAGCATTATGGAAGTAGGTAGGCTGCAACCAATCAGCCCACTAGAATATTCAGTGTTTACATGTTCTCTCTATGAAAGTAAGCAAATACATGTAACATATTTTCACTATAGGATGGTGCCATGAATCTTCCTGAGGACATAGAGCTGGAGGATGTTGGCAAAGACACCATTGGTGATGAGGATGAGGAGGGCAGTGGCGATGAGGAGGAAGAGGAGGGCAGTGGTGATGATGAAGAGGGCAGCAGCGGTGAAGAGGAAGACGTTGAAGGAAGCGAGGATGATGCCTCGGACAATTATTCTGACCTAGAGTCTGATGCAGGTAGTGAGGAACCAGGCAGCGATGCTGAAAATACAAAGATGGAAGAAAAAGAGAAAAAGAACAAAGAGAGAAAATCTGGTGCAAAGGCTGCCAAGTCTGAGCTTCCCTTTACTTTTGCTGGTATGACTCTTGTCTTTATAACTGAGCATCAGGTAACAGAGGGTCCTATATGTACTTAGTGAAACACATTGTGTAGTGCCCTACATCTCCCACTAGAGGGCACAGACTCATATATGGCCTAAATAGCTCTTGAGTTGTCTTTTGGATATGGCCACATATGGGTGCATAGCTGTCTTTTTGGTTTTGGGGCATGTAGCTGTGGGATAGTCCAGACAGTTGCCACCCTGTGTGCTTCAGCCAGGTCATATAACGCTAGTGTACTTAAGAGGGTCTCTGTCCCACATATACAAACCCACTGTTTCTCATTATAAAATACTTCATGTTTCTTTACAGCTCCTGAGTCCTATGAAAGTTTCCAGTCTCTCTTGTCTGGGAAACCTGTGGAACAGCAGCTGGTTGTTTTGGAGAGGATCCAGAAGTGCAACCACCCAAGCCTGGCCGAAGGAAACAAGGCTAAGTTAGAGGTGCGCTCTATTAGTATCTTAGAAGAGTAACCAATACATATGAGTTCCAAGAGTAGCCACGTAACATACTGGGCTCAACAGCACCAGCAGGCTCCCTTATTCGTTACCGCCATTGTCTATCATGGACCTATGAATTGACCCAGATAGCCGCTTGCTTGATGTTTTGTCATCTCAGTGTCCTTGATTTTAATCGTCCTTTTAACTCTCTTCTAGAAACTGTTTGGGTTCCTGCTGGACTACATAACCGATCTGGCAAGCATGGACTCACCTGATCTGAAAGCAATCGACAAGCTGGTCATGTAAGTATATCGGAGCAAAAATCCTGATTATTAGGTGGAGGACAGGGCTTGCATTGAAGTTAAAGGCTTGTGGAGGTTTTCACACTGCATTGATCTCTACCAAAAACAATTTTTAGACCTACTATAAATAAATTAACTAACTGCCCCTGACCAGAAAAAAAGACAGAAGCTGCCAACAGGACTCCATTAACCAAGTGGGGCTAAAGAATGTCAGGCATGTCTTATTCCAAGTGGACCTAATCTTTTAAAATTCCACCACCGGGAAACAGCATGTTATGATCCCTCCAACTCCATCTACCCCTTGATAGGATAATAGGCAGAACTATTCTCTGCTATGTCTGTTTGCCAATTCTAAAGATGGCTGTTTGTCATTGGGGGCAAGATCAAGCATGTTAGGCATGCAAAGAGTTAAGTGTTTGTGATCATTTTTGTTATTGGGGCTGACAGAATACATTTGTTTGTATTTTGCTGAATAGTTCAGGGTTATCTCTAGGGTGGAATGCGTGTGGATGATCCCTTTAATATGAATAGTATGGCCGGTCTTGGAATGCTTCTTACATTTCCCTGTAATTCCCTCCCTCGCCTCTCACAGCCCCCTGTACAATCTGTGCCAGATGTTTCCTGAAGCCGCAGGTACTTGTGTCAGAAACGCCCTCGACGAATCTGCGCGTGCCATTGACAAAATGGTAGAAGCCAAAGGCCGGGCTGCCCTCCAAGGGATACATGTGGTAGGTATTCTCTAGCTGCGGAGGGGGAGGGGGAAGAAACCTACACAAACACATTATCTTACATCTTTGAAGTGACAGTTGTGCAAAAGTGCCAGCCTTGCTGCCAATGGCTCATTTACATCTATTACACTGGTCTCTGTGATTTATTTGTGTCACAGGATTTTTTCTTTGTTTAAATGTGGTTGTGTAATTGTAGGGTTTGTCTTGCAGCTTGTCCACCTCAAAATTACAGCAATCCTATTCCCCACGTCTGATTTCTGGCATTCTGTGGTCACCCCAGCCATGATTCTGATGAGCCAGTTACTAACGTTGGTAAGGCAGACTCTCTAGTGCCAGTTAAATGTGTATGTGTGTATACAAAATGCATAATAATGTAATACAATTGCTACTTTTTTAACCCTTGCGGTCTCTATTCCAGTGCCCAATCTACTCATTGGAAGATGTTGCTGCTGGCCTGTTTGTGTGCTGCATGTTTCTGGAGTATGTTTCTCTCTCCAAAAAGTTTATCCCAGAGCTGATAAACTACCTACTAGGAGTACTTCATCTAGCGGTGCCAAGGAAAGAGTCACTAGGTATGTTGCTTTGGTAACGATACAGTCTGTGTCACTGTTGTGTGGCAATGGCATTCATATAACCAATCAAAAAGCAGGAACTTCTGTTACTTCATAAACGTTCGAACTGCATAATAATAATTTTGTATGTCGCCCAATCTTGACCAATATCCATGTACTATATCTGTCAGTGTGCAGATCAGGCAGGTTCTGGCTCCTGTTGACTTCCTCATCTGCCAGTAAGGCATGTAGTAGCCAGTATGGTGCATCGGCATATAGTAGCCAGTATGGTGCATCTGCATCTTCCTATACACCATGTTGGCCAGGGCCATACTGTGATTGGACCCTTGTACACTTGCCATCCAATTGGCCCAGGCTGGACTGGCAATCTGTGGGTTCTGGCAAATGCCAGAGGGGCTGCTGTAAGGTGCCATAGACACTCACTATTTATTGGGCTGCTGGGGGTCATTTGGGCCTCTGTGTACTGGGAATGCTGGGGCCCAGTCTGGCAATCTGTGGATTCTGGCAAATGCCAGAGGGGCTGCTGTAAGATGCCATAGACACTCACTATTTATTGGGTTGTTGAGGGGGTGTTTGGGCCCCTGTGTACGGGAAATGCCAGGGATTTATTTTTGGTCCCAATCCAGGCCTGTGGGCTCAGATCGGTCAGAGAGAATGTACCCAATCAGCCCCTGTATGTCCTTATTTAGATTTCTTTTCAGTCCTGTTATTTACAGAGAATAATGGCAGAAAAAATCGTGATTTTAGCGCTTGGGTTTCTCAGTGCAGTCCCCACCTAATCGCTTTGGCTGCTTTATAACTGATTAAAAAATAGATTACGGTTTTGTGGAATGAGAGATCCGTTCAGAGGTCACCACCCTTAACTAATAACGTTTCCTGAAAAATATGATTTTGTTTTTAGTATATGCAATAAAATTGTGTTTTTATGTTTCCATTTCCCCTGGAAACTGTTGACAGTGTTGAGATTTTGCCAGGGGGGGGAATCTGGACGCGCAGTGTAAACTTGGCAGCCCGACAGTGTTTTAGGTCAAAACTGTTGGATAAGTGATTCTGATCCTCCATGTGGTTAAAGTGCAATCTGGGAAGGAACTGAGAGCATAATAGGGAATACAGCTCAGATATACAGTGTCCTGCAGTTCAGACTCTTTATCAAGTCTCCCTTTTTACAGAATGACAAAATGCTTGAAATCTCGCAATTTATTTCAGTTATTTTAATCTCCCACTATTCTGAACTCCCCGTGCAGATTCCTTGCTTGCTGTTGGGTAACAGAACACCTTGCAGGTAAAGAGAGTTGGTTTAGGAAGGTCTGGGGCCCCAGCAGCAGTGCCATTTCCAAGGATTTTTGCAAAAAGTCTCTGCTGTGTGCGCCACCTAGTGGTTGAGTTTGAACATTAGCAAAACTAGTGTAAATAGACCAAAGGGATTCTGGGAACAAATTCCTTAAGGATCCTAAAAAAAATCCAATTTACATGAGTTTATCCTATAGGCTTAAGCTTACCCACTGGTGTAACAATCCCTTCTGCTTTTGCAAAATTAAGAAACACTTTGAAACGGAATTTAAACCCACCCAAAATGGATTGATGTAAACTTATTCAGAGAGGTCCCTGAGAACTTTTGCAATTTACATATTTTTTAGTGGTTTCTGGGAAATCAGTAGTTTTAGACTGCTGATATAGGGCTCATCCATAGCCTAAGATCCAGTCTCTGTATTTTCTATGTACTGCATTGTATAGTCAGTTAACCCTAGGGTTGCAGGGTTGTTGAGCCAAAAGTCTGATATTTGCAGTCTAAATCTGCTAATATCACAAAAACCTAAAAAAAAAAAAATAAATGTAAATTGAAAAAGTGCTCAGTAAAGGAGTAAGTTTACATCAATGACATATTTGGGTTTAGATGCCCATTAAAGCAGAGATTCCCATACAGTGGTGCTGGTATCACTAATGGTGCCCAGTGTAGGGGTTGGGCGCCCAAACTGAATTTCAGTTGAAGGAGGATTAAGGAAGAAATGCTTATTCACTCTGATTACTGCCCTAGGAACTACCGAAGAGTGACCATTATGCTTTCATAATAATCTAGTTGGTTAGAGAACACTTGGACCACAGAGGGGGGGACCCAAAGCTAAAACCTGTTGATTCATATTTATCAATGGAGAATAAAGGTGGCCATACGTGGGCCGATTGTATGTATATATATATATATATATATATATATATATATATATATATATATATATATATATATATATATATATATATATATATATATATATATATATATATATATAAATATAAAAAAATATATTTTATCAGCCTGTGTAGGGGAAACAACGACTGGCCTGCCTAACCGATATCTGGGCTGAAATCGGGCAGATATCGATTGGGCAGGCTAAGAAATTTAGTCGGATCGGGGGCCGCATCGGCTCGTTGATGCGGTCCCCAAACTGACTGCGCCTGTTCCAATCGTTATAATTCGATCGTTTGGCCCCAGGGCTAATTGACTGAATTAGCCTAAATTCCCCCAATATCGCCACTCGTAGGTGGGGATATCGGGAGGAGATCCGCTCACTTGGTGACATCCCCAGGCAAGCGGATCTTTACGTGTATGGGCACCTTAACTCACTGCTTCCTCTGTGGTGGATTCTGATTACACATTGGGGGCGCAATCCCTTTATCCTGGATTTACTGACCTGCTAGATACATGGGCCGCGCAATTCAGTTATTGCATTCTTCTATTATCTGCAGAACAGAAGATTGGATGGTGCTTATCGGGCAGCCATCAGCCCAGCACGTTCTCTCATTAATCATTACCCCTGGGTCAGGGAGCCCCGGGCAGCTCCACAGCAGATTTTATCTCATTAGATTGTTGCAATATCCCGTCAGCCTTGGGCAGAACAGTCTGTAGAGATGCGCGGTTCTACTGTTTATAAACATATGGGTTCCACTTTGTGCATATGGCTTATTAGCTGCAGACTTCCTTTGGGAGGGGATTGGATCCTTCTTAAAGGGGTTGTTCACCTTGAAAGTAACTCTTAGTAGGATGTATACATTGATATAATGAGGCAATTTGCAATTGGTTTTTATTTGTTGTGTTTTTTCTGTTATTTTTGTTCAGCAGCTTTCCAATGTGGAATTTCAGCAGCTACCTGGTTGCTATGGTCTTGTTTACCCTAGCAACCAGGCAGTGGTGTGAATGAGAGACTGGAATATGAATAGAAGAGGGACTAAATAGAAAGATAAGAAATAAAAAGTAAGGGAAAATGATGGATGCGCCGAATCCAGGGTTCTGATTCAGACTAATCCACGCTCCTGGCCGAACTGAACCCAAATCCTTACAATCACGTGACTGATTCTGAACATAGTGGTTTCGGTGCATCCCTAATAAAACTAAAATTGTAGCTTCAAAGAGCAACATTTTTTTTGGGGGGGGGGGATACCGGAGTCAGTGACCCCATATAAAAGCTGGAAAGTACACTCTTTTACATACTAAAAGTTAGCTTAAAGGTGAACCACCCCTTTAATAAGTTTGTCTGTGATATTTAAAGGAGAAGGAAAGCCATTTTGGCATTTTACTGCCAATAGAATCGCTACATTAGTGCCACCTAGAACCCTATATTTATTCTGCAGAAAGCTTTACTATACCTGAGTAACAGCCCTAGAAGCTCCTCTGTTTGTTTGAGATTGCAGCTGCCATTTTAGTGTGTTGTCAGTAGCTTCCATGCTGCAGCTCTGGCTGCTAGTAGCTCAGATCACACAGCACAGTTGGGAGGGGGAGCAAGAGACGATGATGTACTATTTGATGATTGTACTGTTTATCACATACCTGGAACTATAGCCCAGTGACCAACCTTCATACAGTCGTAATGGGATTAGGAGCTCAAGGTAATGGAAGCATAAAGGGGAGAGGGCTGATTTAACAGAGTGGGAGGAAGGGTACAGAGAGGAAGAATAAAAAGCAATGATCTTGACTCGTTACAGATTATGTCCTGGTTCCGCCCTTTAAACCACATGGGAAGAACTCTGAGCTTCTACTGGTTGGGAACAATGAGGACATTGACACCTGGGTGAAGAAGCCCCTCCCAATAACTGCAATCAATGGGCTTTCTGAAAGCAGTGAGCTGGAAATCAGTCACTTCAAGTAAGTCCTGATAGGTGTGTGTGTGGGGGGGTGGGAATGTTTTTTCATAAAACCTTTCTACACTGGTTTAATGCTTTACTGTACTGGGCATGAAGCTGTGACATTGGGTTTGGAAAGGTGCAGAGGTTAAAGTCCCATGTTACAGCTGCAGGCTCAGTTCTGCGACCATGGGAGATGGATTTTCAGATCAGCAAATATTTGCCCAATGTGACCCCCCAGGTGGAGGGAATAATTGGGCTGACGCTATGGGCCAGTGATTGCTTCGCCAGGGATTCTGTCCAGACCCATCTGCCAAATGCAGCCCTGACAGTCAGTAGCAGATATGCGATGACACTGTTATCTTTGTGACCCCATTTATGTGCCAATAAACTACCAACTAGTAGCGTAGTGAGTGCCAAGTTGGCAGGCAATGTGAGACTGTGTAGGGCCAGTGTTTCATTTTCCTGCAAATTCTGGTCGGTCATTCTTAGTCTTGTGTGTATCTGTACAATACAGAGTAACCTGAGGGCTTGGACTAGAAGTTGGGGAAGGGGTTTGCTAACCGTAGCACAGGGCCAAAAGCAAAGCAACTGGTTGGACACGACAGAGACCAGTTATAACAAAGCTTCACAGACTGGGCATAGCTCACAGATAGTACTCAATATGAATATAAAAGTGAATGTGTGTTCTTCTATACAATTAAACAATGTTTTTGTGGTTACAATGCCTTATGGTTATTTCTGAGCTGTTCCTTATTAAGGTCTCATAATTTTGCTTGGCGCTGTTTTCTCTCAGGTTGACGTGTATAGCAACATGTCTGGATCTAGTAAGGCGGTGTGTGGATATTTATGGGCCTTTACCTGCTTTCCGAGAAATCTTGAATCCTATTACAACTCTCCTCAGTAAGCATTTACCAACCAGGGACTACTCCCTGCAAATTCAGGTAAGCCTGCAAGGTCTGGGCAATTGTGCCCCAAACATAAACCTGCCAGTATAACCATTGCTCATTGGCTACCAAGTTACCAAAAGCTACTTTTTTTAACTCTTACTTGCAGGAATTGCAAGCAGATATATTGAGGACTATTGAGAAGAATAACAAGAAACCGTACCAACCGCTGGTGTTTGAAAAGCAGATGGCTGTGCCAATGAAAATGTTCACACCAAAATTAATGCCAGTGTGGGTATCTGCCTGGGTATTGCTTGTACAGCCTGTACTATATGTCTTTGTGAAAATAAGGGTGCCCTAAGCAATGAGACATATTGGTTATATCATTCTTTTCCATGATTGGCAGCCATATTGAGCTGATAGTCCCTGGCATACAGGATGGTGCTTGCCTACATGGATGTTTTGTCGAACAGTTTGCCCATTCAGACTTTTCCTGTTGCAGGCTTGAGTTTGGCAGAAAACAGGGTTGCAACCAGCAAGAGCGCGAAAGAAAGAAGCTAATTCACAAGCACAAGCGGGAATTCAAGGGAGCTGTCCGAGAAATTCGTAGAGACAACCAGTTCCTGGCCAGAGTCAAGTTGTCCGAGACCATGGAAAGGTAAGTGATTGGCTACACTCTGTCATTTACACAGTGGTCACGTTTATACAGTTAGTGGTCACGTTTACACAGTTAGTGGTCACGTTTACACAGTTAGTGGTCACGTTTACACAGTTAGTGGTCACGTTTACACAGTTAGTGGTCACGTTTACACAGTTAGTGGTCACGTTTACACAGTTAGTGGTCACGTTTACACAGTTAGTGGTCACGTTTACACAGTTAGTGGCCACATTTTTTACAGTAAGTGGTCACAGTTCAGCATTTTGTTATTTGTTGACATTTACAATTAAATGTCAACAAAGAGACCGTAACCAAATAACCCTAATTAATTACTCTTTGTCTTGAAATTATTTCCCGTTTTATAAACATGAGCAATTTGGCTTCATTACCTACCTGTATATCGCTGGGAACTAGAATTTTACTCAGTTTTGCTGAGGCCGTATTTATAAGAATATAATAATATAAAAATTCCTTGAAGCACGACCTTTAAATGGACTGCCCCTCAGTGACTTGTATCGCGTATATCCTTATCGATTACAGGATTGTGTATGTTAGTATGTATATAAATGACATAAATGTACATTAGAAACATTATACTGGAACTTCCGTATTACAACCTTCTAATTTGTATCTCCAGGGATGCTGAAAGGAAGAGGAAAGTGAAAGAGCTTTTCAATAGTCTTTCAACTCAAGAGGGTGAATGGAAAGCGCTGAAAAAGAAGAAGCTGAAGGGGAGATGATGGGGATGAAGGCAGATTGGACTGTTGGGGAAAGGGCTGAGACACTTGCAGGTTCTGCGTATCTATCACTTTTCCTTCATTGTAAAGGACAATTTTTAACCACCTCCTATTGGAAGCATTGTCTAATGTTGCTGTCGCTTTTAGAGTCACTTGCTTTAGAGCAAGAAAAATACACGTACAATGTTTTACAGTGGGATACGTGTATATACCAATTGTGTATTCTGTAGCCCAGGAAATAACTGGATATCAGGCTAAGATCTGACCCAAGTATGTATGTCTGGCTCAACGTTCTGAATAACAAATGATGGGTAAACTGAGGATGCTCATTGCAATGTATATGAAAAGGCTACTGGGTGTGCAGCAGGGGGCCACAAAGGAATACACTGATACTATGCAACTATTAAAGAGATTTCCCAAAACACATCAGTTAATAGAGCTGCTCCAGCAGAATCCTGTATTGTAATCTGTTTTTCAAAAGAAATTTGACATGGGGCCAGACCAGTGATCCCCAACATGTTGCTCCCCAACCCCTTGGATGTTGCTCTCAGTGCCCCCAAACCAGGGAGTTATTTTTGAATTCCTGACTTGGTGGCAAGTTTTGGTTTAATAAAAATAAGATTTGCTACCAAATAAAGCCCCTGTAAGCTGATAGTGTGCATAGAGGCCCCTAATAGCCAATCTTAGCCCTATTTGTCACCTCCATGAACTATTATGGTGCTTGTGTTGCTTTTCAAGTCTTTTTACATTTGACTGTGGCTCACAAGAAAGTTTGGGGGCCCCTGGGCTAGACTTATTCGTACTTTCCCAGAGTGCCACAGCCATGTGACCTGTGCTCTGATAAACTTAGCTGCAAGTTGGAGGGATATCACCCCCCTCCTTTTACTCCCCCAGCAGCAGATCAGCAGGACAATGGGAAGGGAGCAAGATAGCAGCTCCCTGACACCTGTATTGCTAAGAATTCTCCCATGCCCCACCTAGTTGTCAATTGACTGGTCTTGGTCATGACTCCTTCAGTTACATGGGGGTAGGAGAAACAATAGGTTATCTGAAACAGTTACTGCTGGCTCCTTAAAGCTCAGACTCAGGCGCAATGCACTGAAATGACGCCTACACACCAATATTACAGCTAAAACAATAAGTTTATTGACTTAAAAATCATAATGTAAATGGTAGAATGAATTATTTGCAATGTGATCAGTGTAATATAGTAATAAAAACTTACATCATAAAAATTATGACTGAATCCCTTTTTGGTCCCTTATGGTCCCCAAGTACCTGGGTTCTACATGGTATTATCTGTTTGCTCGTGGTGGAATTAAGACCTGGCTGTTATTCATTTCAGCTTTGGCCGGTCATGCTTCCCATTGCTTGGCATTGTGACTTGGGTTCATCTTATGTAAGGACGGAGGTTGAGAGAATGTTCATTATGATCCACGTGATGTGTTTCTCCTGACTGCCTGACTCTATAAAAGGGAAACCTTTTCTGTATTTATGATGTCCTGTTTGCCCTGCCTCCTTGGTACTGAGGCTAAGCCCAAGCACTGAGAGCTGACTGCAAGGCAATGTAATGAAAGTATGAGCACATAGAGGGTTCCGACACATCAGTCAGAGAACAAATCGGATTATCGCTACTCCGGGGCTACAGGAGTGGCCCTGCTTTTGCTGTTGTTTCACGTAAGCAATTATGTGATGAACAGACCAGGCCGATACTGTATTTTTTTCAAAGGTGTTTATTTATTAATTTGTAACATAAAACAACATAAAACATTGACATTGGTTCTACAAGCGTTTTCTTTTCATGCCAGAATGTAACGGTACATTGGGTTAAATAATCAGTAATGTCCTACTCAAAATGGTGTTCAGATTCCTATCAAGGAGGGGAGGGTTTGGGATTGCCAGTGGAGGTTTGCGTTCCCAAGGAGGCCCCTGTGGCGTTATTCCATGGCTTCGACCCATGTTCCCCATATCTTGTCATACTTTTGAGGGCATCCTCTTGCTATATAGGTGATTTGTATCAGTGGTAGAAGGGCTTTAAGTAAATTGAGCCAGCTGGCAATTGTTGGGGGAGAGTGTGCCATCCACTGAAAGAAGATGGTTTTCCTGGCATAAAACAGTAGTGTTCTATAAAGGATGCGCAATGCTGTTTTGGGGGTAATGTCATCCACAATGCCAAGTAGGCAGACCTTGGGACTGAGTATTTTAGGTAAGGATGTTGTGTTTTGGATATGGTCTAGGACCTGATTCCAAAATTGGTGTATTTGTGGGCAAGACCACATCAAGTGAAAGTAGTTGGCCTCTGGGGCACCACATTTGGGGCACTGGGACGAATTGCGGATTCCCATACGGTATAGTCGAAATGGGGTCAGATGGAGTCAGGCCGATACTGTATTACATTGCATTGTACTTTCCAGCTAAAGAAGCACAATAAGTACAATAGGATAGATAAGCAGCCATCTTGTTTAGTAAATGTGTTGCTGCTTTCCAGCTTCTCTGAGCTACAGGTCCCTAGAAGGACACTACTGGGCAAGAAGTGTTATAATGATTCTTTCTCACAATTACAGGTTGTTTAAAACCTACTAAAAGACATATTCATATTTTGGAGTTGGTCCAATAGCCATTACTGGGCCAGTACGGATCATAGTATACAATTTAGTGCATCTATAGACTGCTAATTAAGTCTTAATGGGGGAGGGGCACACTACATAGTTTGAGTTGATTCAACTTTGGATCATACCATCTTATATTGAAAGAAAGCAGTGGGTATAAGTCTTACTGTACTGATCCATGCAGCCTTATAATGGTGACATTCTGAATAAATCCCATATCGACGCAACACAAGGTACAAATGGGCGAGTGCAAAGCCCCCCGTGGTTATTAGAGTGGGGCCAAGGCACAAGCTCTCGGAGGCCCTAACACTTCCTTAGATGCAATGTTAATGGGCGTTGTTACCAGTAAATACCCTCAAGAATAAACAGACAAACAAAAAACTCGTATACAGGTAATTTGAGTAACAAATAGGACTTGGCTGAAGGGGTAGAAAGTTCACAAGCTGATCAGTTAGAATTGCCGACTATTTGCTGATGACAACAGTTTATTGAAACAATATTGCACATCTATTTAAGAGAAGCTTACCCTCATTAAAGGGGTGGTTCACTTTTAGTAGGTTGTAGAATGGCAACTTTCCAATTGGTCTTTATTTTTTTTATAGTTTTTGAATTATTTGCTTTTATCTTCTGACTCTTCCCAGCTTTCAAATGGGGGTCACTGACCCCCGCAGCCAAAAACTGCGGCCTCCTCCTATGGCCTCCTCTATTGGTATTTCAGTTTTTTTCAAATCACTGTGGTTGCTAGGTTAAATTGGACCTTAGCAACCAGATACCTGCTGAAATTCCAACTGGAGAACTGCTGAACAAAAAGCTAAATAATTCAAAAACCACAAATAAAAAAAACAATTAAGACCAATTGCAAATTGAATAGCACTGTCTACATTATACTAAAAGTTTATGAAAAGGGGAACACAACCTGCTAAAAGCAATACCTACATCTCTGACATTGCTTAATTCTGATCTTGCCCATTGCCACAACTTGTATTTCAGAGCCCTCTCCTTATAGATTGTAAGCTCTTTTGGGCAGGACCCTCTTCCCCTCTTGTATTGGTTATTGGTTGCTTTGTGTGTAATTATGTCCAGTGTATAAACCCATTCTATACAGCGCTGGGGAATATGTTGACGTTTTATAAATATATGTTACTAATACAGGTGTGGGACCCGTTATCCAGAATGCTTGAGACCTGGGTTTTCTGGATAAGGGGTCTTTCCATAATTTGGATCTCTATAACTTAAGTCTGCTAAACATCATTTAAACATTAAATAAATCCAATAGGATTGTTTTGCTCCTATAAGGGGTAATTATATCTTAGTTGGCATCAAGTACAGGTACTGTTTTATTATTACAGAGAAAAGGGAATCATTTAACCATGAAATAAACCCAATAGGGCTGTTCTGCCCCCAATAAGGGGTAATTATATCTTAGTTGGGATCAAGTACAGGTACTGTTTTATTATTACAAAGAAAAAGGAAATCAATTTTAAAATTCTGAATTATTTGATTAAAATGGTGTCTATGGGAGACAGGTTTTCCGTAATTCAGAGCTTTCTGGATAATGGGTTTCCGGATAAGGGATCCCATACCTGTATTAGTATGTCTTGCAATCCAAAATGGCACTGCATGTGTGTAAATAAATGACCCCTGGGGTATACAATTGTTGCATTAATCTGTGTAATAACTATGCAGTGGAAAACATTTGTGGCTTTTTGCCAGGATTAATTCTGCTAGTGAAAAAATACACCAGTTTATTTAGTGCACCATTGCCATTTCTTACCAAAGGAAATCTTTCTCTCTTCACCTCTTGTATTGGTTATTGATTGCTTTATATGTTACTCTGTATGTCCAATGTATGGAACCCACTTATTGTACAGCGCTGCGGGATATGTTGGCGCTTTATAAATAAATGTTAATAATAATGATAATACTAAAATACATTTAATTATTTAATTACATATTTACTGGGGGAAAACGCACAACAAATAAATGTGACAAAACCTATGCAACATCTTTTGTTTGTTTTTTTTTTTCAAATAGTGGGTTATTTAAGAAAATTCCAAAATGTTTCCGCGTGCATTTTTGTCGCAGACAAAAGCCACACACCAGCGACAGTCACAAATAAAATCTTAATTGTTTTAAAGAACTGGGAAAAGAAGCTTTTAGAGATAATTCCCATTGACTTCTATTGAATCTCACAAGCTTTCATTTCCTGAGGTTTTTTTTGGCAACTTTTGTGGGTTTTTGCTTTAATAATAATAATAATAATAATAAATTCTGATGATTTGTTAAGAAGAATATTCTCGAGTAGCAATGAGCAAAATTTTTCACCAAGCATGGAGTTGCTGCGAAATTCCACTATGGGCAATTTTTTTTTTTAAACAAAACTGCCGCCAAAAATAAATGTTGTGTTTGATGATTTTTCTACTTATTCCCCAGCACTGGGGCAAGGTACCCCATTAGTGTAGGGCTCCCCCATGTTCTTAGATATTATAAGCAGGAATTGTACATAGAGCACAGTACTGGGAATGACTAAAATGATGTTTTTCTTTTTGCCTCCATAGAGAGAATTCTGTGCGAGGATGAGCAAAGTGAGGAAGTGGTTGAAACGCGTTCGATCGTGTTTCTCTTGCTTCGGCAAGGTAAGGATTTCATTCTTTCTACTGTAACATCGTATATTTCATTCTGTGGGAAAGTTCACGGAGAGACAAACTTGTGCTCCGACTCAGCTACTCGATGATCTCTAAACACCTGTATATATGTACTGAAAAGTCAATTTGTGCGATCAAAGATCGAAAAAACACGAATACCTAAAATTCGTAATTTTAACATTTTTTAACGGGTCGCAAAGCTCAAGAAATGTATAAAGACTCGAAAAGCTTTAATTGACTAAATAGTAGAAAACTTTCACTATGCCAGCTCCCAATGACTTCCACATGATCTTGCAAATGTACTGGCAATGTACGGGTATGGGATCCCTTATCCGGAAACCCATTATCTAGAAAGCGCCGAATTACAGAAAGCCTGCCTCCCACAGAGTCCATTTTAATCAAATAATTCAGAATTTTAAAACTGATTTCCTTTTTCTCTGTAATAATAAAACAGTACCTGTACTTGATCCCAACTAAGATATAATTACCCCTTATTGGGGGCAGAACAGCCCTATTGGGTTTATTTAATGGTTAAATGATTCCCTTTTCTCTGTAATAATAAAACAGTACCTGTATTTGATCCAAACTAAGATATAATTACCCCTTCTTGGGGCAGAACAGCCCTATTGGGTTTATTTAATGGTTAAATGATTCCCTTTTCTCTGTAATAATAAAACAGTACCTGTACTTGATCCCAACTAAGATATAATTACCCCTTATTGGGGCAGAACAGCCCTATTGGGTTTATTTAATGGTTAAATGATTCCCTTTTCTCTGTAATAATAAAACAGTACCTGTACTTGATCCCAACTAAGATATAATTACCCCTTATTGGGGGCAGAACAGCCCTATTGGGTTTATTTAATGGTTAAATGATTCCCTTTTCTCTGTAATAATAAAACAGTACCTGTACTTGATCCCAACTAAGATATAATTACCCCTTATTGGGGGCAGAACCAGCCCTATTGGGTTTATTCAATATTTAAATGAATTTTAGCAGACTTAAGTTATGGGTAACTAACATTTTGGCACCCCCAAGTGACTTAGGCTTTCCTTTAAATTATACTTTTCATATTTGTGCATTTATTTTATGTGATTAAACCTTTTTTTTCACTACAGAGAAAACGAGATCGAACATCAGATTCTAACATCTGTGAATCTGTCGTGGTAAGCAGAGAACTGAGCAACTTTATTTCCTAAACACCATTTTCCTACCTATTTGCGTTATCAAAGCCGTGTTATTTCCTAGCCTATAGATTTCTACGCACAATAACCTGGATGAGGTTGCACTATATACAAACTGAATTCATATTAATCCAAACTAAACAAACTGGATTAAGTCAGTGTATTCCCAGATGGCCACATTCCCCTATTATTTCTTCTTTGAATAATAAACATTGGTAAACATTTATCCACTGATTGATAACAATGGTCACTTTCCTCACTTTTAAAACCATTTAATATTGTAATTCAGCTGCAGAATCATCCATTGCCAGCTCCATAGATGACCCATATAATACAGTGATTTATTGATTTTATTGTTACAAACTGTTGTTGAAGTTTAGTACCTGCTAAAGGTGCCCATACAGCTTTCTCCCAAAATCCCCACCTATGGGTGAGCGATATCGGGGGAATTTAGGCTAATTCGATCGTTTGGCCCTGGGGCCAAACGATCGAATTATAAAAACGGGCATAGGCAAAGTCGGTCCGGGGACCGCATCAACGAGCCGATGTGGTTCCCGATCCGACTAGATTTTGTAACCTGCCCGATCAAGATCTGCCCAATTTCAGGCCAGATATCGGTCGGGCAGGCCAGTCGGTAGTGCCCATACACGGGCCAATTAGCTGCTAATTCAGTCTAAGGGACCCATATCGGCAGCTAGAATTGGCCCGTGTATGGGGACCTTTAGGTACAGTCTACTAAGCAGTGTATTAATATTCAAAACAAAGTAGAAACATATCTGATTGGCTACTAGGTACAGTCTACTGACTGTTCCAAAACATTGTCCTATTGCATAAGCACCTGATGGCTGGAGGAATGTGCCCTACAGGTATAAAATAATATTGTTGATGAATGAAATATACTCCTTGCAAAGGAGGCCTTTAGTCTTTGCATTATTATCACAATGAATCCCTATATCAACCCTACATTTATTTATACATATTAATTATACATTCACCTTTAGCGATAACTTGCATTGGATAATAGGCCTTCTATTCCATTAAGTAACATCAACTTTTTTCACTCACAGAAGGAGCCCACGGAAGAGCCCAACCCACCAACCTGCCTGGTAAGCAGTAAAGGAGATGGTATCATAGATTCCTTATGTTATTAGCTTCTTCCTGAATGTTGTGTTCACTTTAACAGAATATGACTGTTAGCAAACAGCTAACTATAGCCAATGAACCCATACCCATATAACTTGTGATATAAATGTTATTTCCATCCACATATGGATCTGTGCATACAATAGTTATAGCACTGCCCCCCCCCCCCCAGTTTAGTAGACATCTGTGGCTCTGATCAATTTTTCTCTCTTAACCAGGAACCATCTGTTGGATCTGGCAACTTTGTTTGCCAAGTGGGTATCAAATAATTCAATAATAAAACACCAGTCCCTAAATATAACATATGATCTATTTTCCCTTTCTAAAATGCTGACTTGATTTGATAACTTGACTTTTCTCTCTTAACCAGGAACCGACAGAAATCCCTGGCAACAATAACTGCCAGGTAAGTAGGTTTGGTTTTCGGAAGTTTAGGGAATTTGTATTGTACAAGGTACAGTTTAGACACAAACTACAGAGTTATAGTAAGTTGATTAGATAACTAACTTCATTTCTCTTAGGAGGAGGAGCCAGAGCAGGAACTGGAGCCGGCTGTTAACATCTGCCATGTAAGCATAAGAGAGGGATGAGAAGGGCAAATAAAAATCAAACTATATTTTATTTATGTAAGACTGTATATCAGCTTCTTTAAAACAGAAATTTTAAAAATTGCAACATCTTTTTCTTATCTTTTTTCAATCAGGAGACTCCAGAATTCCCTGATAATAACATCTGTCAGGTAAGACAAAATAATAGGGGGACAGTAGAAAAAGATATTTAAGAGAATATCACATTAGAGTTTCGCTTTGGGGGCGGAAATTTGTTAGGCACCGCCTACTTGGCCAGAAATTAAGGCATCAGGCTTCTTATTGGTCTGCACCCAGAACCATTGCATCAGGCAATGTGTTTGAAAGGGCTCAGTTTTTATCAAAGCCGTGAAGTTTTAAAAATCTTTTTTTCTGACTTAACCAGGAGGAAGACCTGGTAGAGCAGGTGAGCGCCGACACCAGCCCCTGCCAATCCCAGGAATCTTTGGATGAGAGCAGAGTCCCCCAGTGTAACACCAGTGAGGTATGGGCCAAACATTTTGCAGGGGTCCCAATGTGTTTAAAAGGGCTCAGTTTGTATTGGAGCTACAGGGGTCATGAATAATATCTGTAAAGAATAATAATAATAATAATATTTACCAAACAGTGAAAATTATTTACTAACATAGTTAGGTGTGGGCAACTGCATTAGAGCAAGTTAGCCTCAGTTAACCAGTCAGCATCTGTTTCTTACCGGTCTTCTAGCGTGTATAAATTAGAAAATAAAAAAATATGATTGGTTGCTATGATTACATACACTCATACAATTTAACTCATAGGCTCCTGCCACACGTGCTAGATACTCGGCCTTTGGATAAACACAGGCTGACAATCCGACCCTATGTTCCTAAATGCTTGTTGATGTGCCACCGCATCCGGCATTTACCCTATATAAGTAAATAAGTACCACTGTGTCGGGCAAATAAAAATCACCCTATATTTTATGCAAGATTGTATATCAGCTTCTTTAAAACAGAAATATTACAGTGTGCAATAACATTTTCTTACCTTTTTTCATTTAGGAGACTCCAGATTTCCCTGAAGACAACATCTGTCAGGTAAGAAAAAATAATAGGGTCACAATAGAAAAAGATATATTAAGAGAATATCTAATCTAGATTCACTTTGGGGGTGGCAATTTGTTAGGCACCGCCTACTTGGCCAGATATTAAGACTAAAGGTGGCCACACACCGTTCAGGGCTGAAACAGCAGATAAGGAGGTAGAAACAATAGGATTTCTACCTCCTTCTGCCGATTCAGCCCTGACGGCAGATTTTGGTCAGGCACCTTCTATGGTGCCCGATCAAAATTTTCTAACCTGGCCGATCGGCGAGTCGACCGATTTCAGCAGCTTCCTGCGATATCGGTCGACTCGTCGACATGCCATACACGCACCAAATATCGTACGAAACGAGGTTTCGTACAATATTATCGGTGCGTGTATGTCCAGCTTAATGCCACATAGGGGGCTGATCTTGGCCTTCACAAAAACACAGGCCAAGAATCAGCCCCTACACTGGCATCAGCCTTCTTCCTGGTCTGAACCCAGAACCATTGCGTCAGGCAATGTGTTTAAAAGGGCTCAGTTTTTATTGGAGCCATGAAATTATTTTTAAAATCTTTTTTTCTGACTTAACCAGGAGGAAGACCTGATAGTGGAGGTGAGCGCCGACACCAGCCCCTGCCACTACCAGGCATCTACAGATGAGAGCGGAGTCCCTCAGGATAACACCAGTGAGGTATGGGCCAAACATTTTGCAGGGGTCCCAATGTGTTTAAAAAGGGCTCAGTTTGTATTGGAGCTACAGGGGTCATGAATAATATCTGTAAAGAAAAATAATAATAAGATTTACCAAACAGTGAAAATTATTTGCTAACATAGTTAGGTGTGGGCAACTGTATTAGAGCAAGTTAGCCTCAGTTAACCAGTCAGCATCTGTTTCTTACCGGTCTTCTAGCGTGTATAAATTAGAAAATAAAAAAATATGATTGGTTGCTATGATTACATACACTCATACAATTTAACTCATAGGCTCCTGCCACACGTGCTAGATACTCGGCCTTTGGATAAACACAGGCTGACAATCCGACCCTATGTTCCTAAATGCTTGTTGATGTGCCACCGCATCCGGCATTTACCCTATATAAGTAAATAAGTACCACTGTGTCGGGCAAATAAAAATCACCCTATATTTTATGCAAGACTGTATATCAGCTTCTATAAAACAGAAATATTACAGTGTGCAATATCTTTTTCTTACCTTTTTTTCAATCAGGAGACTCCCGATGTCTCTGACGACAACATCTGTCAGGTAAGAAAAAATAATAGGGTCACAATAGAAAAGGATATTTTAAGAGAATATCAAATTAGAGTTTCACTTTGGGGGTGGCAATTTGTTAGGCACCGCCTACTTTGCCAGAAATTAAGGCATCAGCTTCTTCCTGGTCTGAACCCAGAACCATTGCGTCAGGCAATGTGTTTAAAAGGGCTCAGTTTTTATTGGAGCTACAGGGGTCCTGAATAATATCTGTAATGAATAATAATAATAATAATAATAATAATATTTACCCAACAGTGAAAATTATTTACTAACATAGTTAGGTGTGGGCAACTGCATTAGAGCAAGTTAGCCTCAGTTAACCAGTCAGCATCTGTTTCTTACCGGTCTTCTAGAATGGGTTTATTCAATATATAAATGAATTTTAGCAGACTTAAGTTATGGGTACCTAACATTTTGGCACCCCCAAGTGACTTAGGCTTTCCTTTAAATTATACTTTTCATATTTGTGCATTTTTTTATGTGATAAACCTTTTTTTCTTCTTCACTACAGAGGAAACAAGATGAAACAGATTCCAACATCTTTGAATCTGTCGTGGTAAGCAGAGAACTGAGCAACTTCATTTCATAAACACCATTTTCCTACCTATTTGCGTTATCAAAGCCGTGTTATTTCCTTGCCTATAGATTTCTATGCACAATAACCTGGATGAGGTTGCACTATATACAAACTGAATTCATATTAATCCAAACTAAACAAACTGGATTAAGTCAGTGTATTCCCAGATGGCCACATTCCCCTATTATTTCTTCTTTGAATAATAAACATTTGTAAACATTTATCCACTGATTGATAACAATGGTCACTTTCCTCACTTTTAAAACCATTTAATATTGAAATTCAGCTGCAGAATCATCCATTGCCAGCTCCATAGATGACCCATATAATACAGTGATTTATTGATGTTATTGTTACAAACTGTTGTTGATGTTGCGCTTTGGGTCCCACGGGAGAAAAGCGCTTTACAAATGTTTGTTGTTGTTGATGTTCAGGACCTACTAAAGGTGCCCATACACCTTAAGATCGCCAAGCGAGCGGATCTTCTCCCGATATCCCCACCTACGGGTGGGCGATATCGGGGGAATTTAGGCTACTTCGATCGTTTGACCCTTGGGCAAAACGATCGAATTATAATGACGGGTATAGGCAAATTCGGTCCGGGGACCGCATCAATGAGCCGATGCGGTCCCCGATCCAACTAGATTTTCTAACCTGCCTGATCGAGATCTGCGCAATTTCAGGCCAGATATCGGTCGGGCAGGCCCGTCGGTAGTGCCCATACACGGGCCGGTTAGCTGCCAATTCAGTCTAAGGGACCCATATCGGCAGCTAGAATCGGCCCGTGTATGGGGGCCTTTAGGGTCACCGAGTTTAGATACTTAGGTATAATTGTGTCACTAAAGATAATGGATACTTCACTGATAACATTATAACTGACTGGCAGACCCCTCGACAAAATTATAAACTAAGCAGTGTATTAATATTCAAAACAAAGTAGAAACATATCTGATTGGCTACTAGGTACAGTCTACTGACTGTTCCAAAACATTGTCCTATTGCATAAGCACCTGATGGCTGGAGGAATGTGCCCTACAGGTATAAAATAATATTGTTGATGAATGAAATATACTCCTTGCAAAGGAGGCCTTTAGTCTTTGCATTTTTATCACAACGAATCCCTATATCAACCCTACATTTATTTAGACATATTAATTATATCTTATCAAAAGCATCTTTTTATGAGACTAAACATTCACCTTTAGCGATAACTTGCATTGGATAATAGGCCTTCTATTCCATAAAGTAACATCAACTTTTTTCACTCACAGGAGGAGCCCACGGAAGAGCCCAACCCACCAACCTGCCTGGTAAGCAGTAAAGGAGATGGTATCATAGATTCCTTATGTTATTAGCTTCTTCCTGAATGTTGTGTTCACTTTAACAGAATATGACTGTTTGCAAACAGCTAACTATAGCCAATGAACCCATACCCATATAACTTGTGATATAAATGTTATTTCCATCCACATATGGATCTGTGCATACAATAGTTATAGCACTGCCCCCCCCCAGTTTAGTAGACATCTGTGGCTCTGATCAATTTTTCTCTCTTAACCAGGAACCATCTGTTGGATCTGGCAACTTTGTTTGCCAAGTGAGTATCAAATAATTCAATAATAAAACACCGGTCCCTTAATATAACATATGATCTATTTTCCCTTTCTAAAATGCTGACTTGATTTGATAACTTGACTTTTCTCTCTTAACCAGGAACCGACAGAAATCCCTGGCAACAATAACTGCCAGGTAAGTAGGTTTGGTTTTCGGAAGTTTAGGGAATTTGTATTGTACAAGGTACATTTTAGACACAAACTACAGAGTTATAGTAAGTTGATTAGATAACTAACTTTATTTCTCTTAGGAGGAGGAGCCAGAGCAGGAACTGGAGCCGGCTGTTAACATCTTCCATGTAAGCATAAGAGAGGGATGAGAAGGGCAAATAAAAATCAAACTATATTTTATTTATGTAAGACTGTATATCAGCTTCTTTAAAACAGAAACATTAAAAATTGCAACATCTTTTTCTTATCTTTTTTCAATCAGGAGACTCCAGAATTCCCTGAAAATAACACCTGTCAGGTAAGACAAAATAATAGGGGGACAATAGAAAAAGATATTTAAGAGAATATCAAATTAGAGTTTCGCTTTGGGGGCTGCAATTTGTTTACTTGGCCAGAAGTTAAGGCATCAGCCTTCTTATTGGTCTGCACCCAGAGCCATTGTGTCAGGCAATGTGTTTAAAAGGGCTCAGTTTTTATCAAAGCCGTGAAGTTTTAAAAATCTTTTTTCTGACTTAACCAGGAGGAAGACCTGGTAGAGCAGGTGAGCGCCGACACCAGCCCCTGCCAATCCCAGGAATCTTTGATTGAGAGCGGAGTCCCCCAGTGTAACACCAGTGAGGTATGGGCCAAACATTTTGCAGGGGTCCCAATGTGTTTAAAAGGGCTCAGTTTGTATTGGAGCTACAGGGGTCATGAATAATATCTGTAAAGAATAATAATAATATTTACCAAACAGTGAAAATTATTTACTAACATAGTTAGGTGTGGGCAACTGCATTAGAGCAAGTTAGCCTCAGTTAACCAGTCAGCATCTGTTTCTTACCAGTCTTCTAGCGTGTATAAATTAGAAAATAAAAAAATATGATAGGTTGCTATGATTACATACACTCATACAATTTAACTCATAGGCTCCTGCCACACGTGCTAGATACTCGGCCTTTGGATAAACACAGGCTGACAATCCGACCCTATGTTCCTAAATGCTTGTTGATGTGCCACCGCATCCGGCATTTACCCTATATAAGTAAATAAGTACCACTGTGTCTGGCAAATAAAAATCACCCTATATTTTATGCAAGACTGTATATCAGCTTCTTTAAAACAGAAATATTACAATGTGCAATAACATTTTCTTACCTTTTTTCATTTAGGAGACTCCCAAAATCCCTGATGACAACATCTGTCAGGTAAGAAAAAATAATAGGGTCACAATAAAAAAAGATATATTAAGAAAATATCCAATCTAGATTCACTTTGGGGGTGGCAATTTGTTAGGCACCGCCTACTTGGCCAGAAATTAAGACTAATGCCACATAGGGGGCTGATCTTGGCCTTCAGAAAAACACAGGCCAAGAATCAGCCCCTACACTGGCATCAGCCTTCTTCCTGGTCTGAACCCAGAACCATTGCGTTAGGCAATGTGTTTAAAAGGGCTCAGTTTTTATTGGAGTCATGAAATTATTTTTTAAATCTTTTTTTCTGACTTAACCAGGAGGAAGACCTGATAGTGGAGGTGAGCGCTGACACCAGCCCCTGCCACTACCAGGTAAGCAGAAAAGGATGTAAAAGGATGCCTAATAGGTCTAATATAACATGTTAATGACACTTTTAAGCTCTCACTTAGATGGTTGAGAAATTGTATTTATATTTCACAGGCGTCACCTATAGAGACTGGCACCAACACCAGCCAGGACGAGGGCTCAGTTATGGATCTGAGCAAGGAGGATGAGCAAGACCTTAAGGAGGTTTGAGCTTCATTTTTTTTTCTATAGTTTAGGTTTGAGCTTAATTTAATATTTTTTCTCTCAATATAGCATTAAATCATTTTAAACCTATTTTGGCTCTGAGCAGGCCCCCATCCAACCACATCATGCAAACTCTTATGTAGGCCCCATCCCGCTCTTACCTGCAGGTCAAATGCACAAGGGCTCAGTGGGGTGGGTTGGGCACCACTTTTTGCCTCCGTTACATCCTCTCAGACCTTCCACATCTCCCATTGCCCTTCTAGAACATACACACTAAAGCCAAGATCCAGGCAGGCTTCACTATACAAACTCCTGCAATCAGAGCAATGAGGGGTATAAAAGAAAGGACACTGCAAAACATAACAACCATCAAGCCCGCTCCAAAGCTCTATCTCCCCTTATTTATGGGCACAAACATATACATTTGGGTGTTGCAGTTCTACTTTAAGATCAGTTTATATAACAACGCATTTTCTTTCCCAGGAATCTGGCACTACCACCTGCCAGCCCAAGATCTCCCGAAGAAAGCGAGTGGAACCTCCGACCAACGAGGTGGGTCTCAATGAGGTTTAAACAAAAAGATCTAATTCAACCTTTTCATCGATTTATATTTAAATAGATTTCCCCTTTTGTGGGAGAGAAGGATTTTTTTTATAAGGAGGGCTCAAACTATAAGCAAAGTATAGTTCAGCACAAGGCCTGTTCCTTAAACTAAAGTTGTAAAGGGGCAAATGTTCTCTGTTTTAACCAAGATGTATCTGCCAGTTCATTATAAACATTCTATGTATGAGCCAAATGACTTTAACTAACATACTGGCACCACTTAGTAAATGAATCCTTTCCTTGCTGTACAAAATATAATGTTAGCAGTTCTACAAAATGAGTTGCTCTGATTAAATCCCTTTTCTCTTCCTCAGGGGAATAACACCATCTCACTCGCTAAGAAATACCCAGTAAGTAGCTGTAAAACTGTATTTCTACCCTCTGTTTCCTCTTACACCTTCTGTGCTTCTCACATGTTAGAAAGGTTATTTGTCCAACTGCTTAATATTAGTTTATCACATTTTCAATGTTATTTTTTTCAGGAGCCCGGGAGATATTTCAAATTGGGGGAACAAATTGGAGAGGACCCCAACGGAGTGATTTACAATGTAAGATATTTTATTCTGTGTTAAACTGTATGTGTGTGTGCTTTTGGGTTATTATTATGTAATTCTGTCCATTGGTTGTGCCCTCTAGAGTATTGTCCTTTCTGTGGTTTTCTTGTGCTTCAGCCAATAAACCTTTCCATATTTATATTTGTAGATTGTAAGCTCTTTTGGGCAGGGCTCTCTTCACCTCTTGTATCGGTTATTGGTTGCTTTATATGTTACTCTGTATGTCCAATGTATGTAACCCACTTATTGTACAGCGCTGCGGGATATGTTGGCGCTTTATAAATAAATGTTAATAATAATAATAATATTTACATGCTTCTGTATATCTATTTGCTTTCCCATACTGTTTTGTTAGCAATGATCGCTGAGTTTCTTTTCCTACTTTTGTTACAGGGATGGCACCGAAGCAGACGAGTGGAGGTCGCCATTGTAATCATAAAAGATCAAGAGGTAATGTGTCTTTATGATTACTGATTAGTGTAATTAGATACTAATTAGCCTTTTGTTATACCTACATTATGGTTAACGGTAGAAAGAGAACTTGTTAACCAAATACAGTCAGTGAAATACCCTGGTCCCTAATAACTATGTTACTGTAAAATAACAAATACAGGTATGGGATCCCTTATCCGGAAACCTGTTATCCAGAAAGCTCTGAATTACGGAAAGCCTGTCTCCCATAGACTCCATTTTAATCAAATAATTCAGAATTTTAAAACTGATTAAGTACCTGTACTTGATCCCAACTAAGATATAATTACCCCTTGTTTGGGCAGAACAGCCCTATTGGGTTTATTTCATGGTTAAATGATTCCCTTTTCTCTGTAATAATAAAACAGTACCTGTACTTGATCCCAACTAAGATATAAATAATCCTTATTGGATGCAAAACAATTCTATTGGGTTTAATTAACGTTTTATACATTTTTTAGTAGGCCTAAGGTATGGAGATAAGACCCCTTATCTGGAATACCCTTGGCCCCGAGCATTCTGGATAATGGGTCCTATACCTGTACAGTTTGATATTAAAGAACTAAAGGAGTCTCTGTCATATTATACAATACTCATGTAGGGATATTACAAAGCTGTCATTTTTCATAACATCAAGTTAGGTTGGGGTATTTGAAATTGTTATTGTATCCATTTTATTTACCTTGTTTCTTTTTTTTGATACTAGAAGCAAAAAGGAATCCAAACAGAACTTGATGTCCTTGAAATGGTGTCTGGCCATGAAAACATCGTGGATTTCTATGGGGCTTATTACCATCAGGCCCCACGGACACCATCACTCCCTGAAGGACTATGGGTAAGGAAGTGTTTATTTGGAGAGGTTACACATTTATGTAGCAAACATGCCAATTTTAACTGATCTAATACGCATTTTGGCTGCAAACATGATCCAGTTTGGTAAGTAACTGTTGCGGCTGATATTGCAGTCACACCAAGACTTAAAGCCACAAAGCCTCTTCCTCGAGTTCCCGATACATTTTTAGGCAAATAAAATAGTTGACCAAATATTCTTTATTTGTTTCCTAGATTGCTACTGAGTTCATCACTGGTGCCACGCTACAAGACCTCATTGGCACCAGAAAGACCTTAGGAGAAAGGTGGATCTCCTACATTTGCAAACAAATAATAACGGTAGGTCACACGTTAAACTCCTTGGTGCTACGCTGCATATTTCTAATTAATCAAAGAGTATAAAAATATTTATATACTTGCTTTTGCTTTCTTCATTTCTCAGGGCCTTTTCCACCTGCAGAAAAAGAATGTCATCCACCATGACATTAAGCCCGGAAACATCTTAATCACCTCCTTCGGAGAGGTGAAGATTGGTAAGTGACGATTGGAATCTGAACACAATGATATTTTTTTCTCCATGGTGTTTATTGGTGGCTAGCATGTCTAAATGAACATTAACATCCCTGCTTTTCTCATACAATTTCAGGCGAATTTGGCTTCGCCACATTTGGAGGAAAGAGCAGCAGTACTTCTGGGACTATAACATACTCGGCCCCAGAAGTACTGGCTAATTTTAGCAACACGCAGCTTGAGTATGACCATAAGGTATTGCGATGTCTTCCCTCTCTTTTTAGTTTACTGTAGAGTTAATGTCTCCGATATATAAAATGTATGTCGCTTACACGCGGTGAACTGCATGGAATGTTCCACTCACTTTACTTCATAACAGAGAATAACAGAGAATGCAGAGCTGTAATGTGGTTTCTGTGATACGAGAATCTGAAATGAGAGAGTGAAATGCATTTTAGGTGCAGGACACACAGGGTCGGACTGGGGGGGGTGAAGGTCCTGCAGGTGCCCCTTCCGGCTGCGTCCCCTAACCTCCCCCGCAGGGGCCCCCCTAATCCCCCCACAGGGGTCACCCTAACCCCCCCTAGCCCCCATCCGACGTCCTTGCCGAGCGCGTAAATTTAACGCATCAGGGGAGGAACGGTCGGGCAAGGGGAGCACCCGGCAAGGGTCGGATCTGGGCCGCCGGGGCCCACCGGGATTTTTTTCGGTATCCCAGCGGCCCAGTCCGGCCCTGAGGACACAAGAATATTAGTAACCAACTTCATCTGACTGCTTATGCTTTATGGGGAGGTTACACTCCATGTAACACACACGACTCTCAGTTTGGGGACATAAAAGTCACAGCACTTCACTACTTGATTATAGGCTTCTAATGGATTTGTTATTGTGCATCCTACATAGAATCACTATCAGGGTGTGGGTGGATAGGGATCAGAAGTATCTGAATCATCTGCAACTGGAATTATGTCCATGTACTCTGTGTATATTCTTCTCTAATAACTGTCTTTTCCCCATATTTTAATATCCAGGCTGACATCTGGTCACTCGGCATTGCTGCCATTGAAATGGCGGAGGGAGATCTCTGTAAGTAAACCCTAGTGTGTGCGTGTGTATAGAGGTATGGGATCCCTTATCCGGAAACCCATTATCTGAATTACAAAACTGGTTTCCTTTTTTCTGTAGTAATAAAACAGTACCTGTACTTGATCCCAACTAAGATATAATTACCCCTTATTGGGGTAGAACAGCCCTATTGGGTTTATTTAATGGTTAAATGATTCCCTTTTCTCTGTAATAATAAAACAGTACCTGTTCTGTCTCAGCATCAGTTGTAGCAAGGGTATAACATAGAGACTTTTCTGTGACCAAAAAACCCTTATACTGGCCCCATGTTTAGCCAGTGCATGATCTAGCCAAGATGGTGGCAGCCCATTGTTCTGTTTTCCCGCCGAAAGGGTTTTAAACAAAGAAGCTCCCAGAAGTCCCCTCCAGAGGAGCTGGGCATGTCCCTCCTAGGTTAAACCCCTCCCCTAATGATGCTGCAGGGGACCCTGCCAATTGGAGCTGCTAGGGTTGGGTTAAGCAGAAGCAGGGTCAGCCTCCTAACCAATCAATCCTAGGGGGTGTGGAAAAGAGGGGAGGTACCAGCAGCAGGGTAGAAAACCCAGAGGTTGTGGGTGGAGAGGGAGCTTTTTGTTGATCTGGGTGTAACCTCGCTACGGCAGGACACCCTCCACTGAGGTTCCTTGGGATCCATCCTAGCTCAGGCAGGAAGATTCCCTCCAACTGGATTACCCTAACCCCTGTGGAAGGACTGTTTGCCCCTGGAACCAAGGTAGTGTGTTTCTGTGGAACTACCCAAAAAGGAACTTTGTTTATTCCCATTGGAACTGCCTGGGGAGGCTACCCAGGTAATTGTGACTGTCTGGGTGGGACACCTTTGTGTATTGGGGGTTGGGCTGGGAGACTCGGCCTTTGTTCCCTGGAGACTGTGCAGAGGGGGGTTGCCCTGAAGACTCCCTGTAGGAGGATTGATGTGATTGGGACTTGTGGACCTTCCATGCGTATTGCCCTTTCCCTGTTTATCTACGTTTGGTTGTAATAAACCCCTGTGAAACAACCCCTGTGGAACGTGTGGTATTTCCCTGATTGTGCTAGCGGCTCATACGTCATACGTTGTGTGACATTTCTGGTGGCAGCGGTGGGATATGGATGCTAGCACATCAGGGAACTACTTGGACCTTACAGCTCATGAGCTCTCCGAGCTCCGGCTACCCACGCTGCAACGGCTCTGCCACCGGTGGGGTATTGACCCAGAGGGGAAGCGGAGACACGAGCTGATGAAGCTACTCACTCCCCATGCTCAGCCTACCCAAGAAGGCGACACCCAGGGGGACCCGGAGACTCCTGAGGGGGGAGAAGAGATGTGTAACTTGCATCAAGATGCAGCGGAGGGAGGTGAGGACAGCACTCTCACTATGTTCCATAAACACTTAGCTGCTATTGGCCCAGGCCTGTCCCCAGCAGAACGGCTAGAGGTATGGCGCCTAACTTTGCAGGCCAATCAGCCTGGGCCCTTGAGCTCTGGGCCTGCTGTGGGGTCACCCAATGCTCAGCGGCGAGTGGTGAAATTGACTCATGCTGCTTTCCCCACATTTGATGAATCTAAGCAGAGCATAGACGGTTTCCTTCGCTCCTTTGAAGGTTTGTGTGAGGACCACCGAGTCCCTCAGGAGGAGTGGGTGCTTATCCTGGCGGGTAAGCTCACAGGCAAAGCTAATGAAGTTTATCAGGAAATCCCATATCCTCAGAGGGCGAATTATGGGGAAGTACGGCGGATACTTTTAGCCAGCTATTCCATTACGCCGGATTCCTACCGGAGAACATTCCGTAGCCTGGTTAAAATCCCTCAAGATACCTACCAGAACTTTGGTGGGAAACTACAAAGGGCATTTCGCCACTGGATACGCGGCAACAAGACCCACACTCTGGAAGACTTATGCCAGCTTATCCTTAAGGAACAATTCCTTGAACGATGCCCCACTGAGGTACGGGAGTGGGTAAGTGACCGCAAGCCAGGCACCCTAGATGAGGCCACCCAGCTAGCGGATGAGTATATTGAGAACCGCTCCCAGGCCCGCCCCCTTACCCTTGCTTCAGGTACTATGGTCAACACCCGTGGTCTGGACCGCCCCCAGCCTCCGCGGTTAAACCATTTACCTAATCGCACCCTCTCAGCACCTACTCGCGCAGCCACACCCCGGACCTGTTTCCGTTGTGGATCTCTGGCCCATTTATCTCCAGCCTGCCCTTTAAATCTACGTCCTGCCCCGCCAGGGCCCACAGGGAGGCTCTCTGCACCTCGGCAGGTCGCTGCTGTCTCTTCACCAGGACCCAATATTCGTCAGCAGGTTATCCAGACAGTACGGCAGCTTACCACAGACCCAGCGGTTGCCCCTCCCAGGCCAAGAGAGGATGTAATAGAGGAATATGTTGTCTTGGGGATGGGCTGGGACAACAGTGGACAGCCCAGAAAACATGTACTTCCTGTCAGGATCAATGGTAGGCAGGTGGAGGGGTTCTTAGACTCAGGATCATTTATTACCCTAGTGGAGCCCCATATTGTCTCTGCAGATGCAGTGATTCCTGGCAAAACTGCCCGCATTGTTCTGGCTGGGGGGCACAAACAAGATATTCCCATAGCCCATGGGCTTCACCTGTGGTGCTGGTGCCCAAGAAAGATGGTAGTACCCGATTCTGTGTGGACTATAGACGACTTAATGATGTGACCACCACTGATGCTTACCCAATGCCCAGGGTAGATGAGCTCTTAGACCGGCTGGGAAATGCAAAATATTTGACTACCCTTGATCTCAGCCGCGGTTACTGGCAGATTCCCCTTGCCCCTAGTGCCCAGGAAAAGTCAGCCTTCCTCACCCCCTTTGGTTTATATCAATTTACGGTAATGCCCTTTGGTATGAGAAACGCGCCCGCAACTTTCCAACGCCTGGTGAACAGGCTGCTGGAGGGAATGCAGGACTTTGCTCAGGCCTATCTGGATGACATAGCTGTCTTTAGCCAGACTTGGGAGGAGCATCTCCAGCACCTCCAGCGAGTTTTTGCTCAAATTCAGGATGCTGGGCTTACCCTTAAGCCAGAAAAGTGCCACTTAGCCATGGCCGAGGTACAATACTTGGGACATAGAGTTGGGGGTGGACAGCTTCGCCCTGATCCTGCTAAAGTTGAGGCAATTTGTCAGTGGCCTATACCCAAAACTCAAAAACAGGTATTAGCCTTCTTAGGAACTTCAGGTTATTATCGGAAATTTATCCCTAACTATAGTACTGTTGCCAAACCCTTGACAGATCTGACAAGTCGCCAACGTTCTCGAACCATTGTGTGGACCCCAGAATGTGAGTCAGCCATGAACGCTCTAAAGCAAGCTCTGGCTAGTTCCCCTGTGCTGGCGGCCCCAGATTTCTCCCGGCGCTTCATTTTGCAGACTGATGCTTCCAATTTTGGCCTTGGAGCAGTACTTTCCCAAGTTAATACCTATGGTGAGGAGCACCCCGTTGCCTACCTGAGCAGGAAACTGTTACCCCGAGAGGCTGCCTATGCCACCATTGAAAAGGAGTGCCTGGCAATTGTATGGGCTTTACAAAAACTGCAGCCCTATCTGTATGGCAGAGAATTCACTGTTGTGACAGATCACAACCCCCTCAGTTGGTTACAGAGGGTCTCAGGAGACAATGGGAAACTTCTAAGATGGAGCCTCCTGCTTCAACAGTATAACTTCACCATTCAACACCGAAAGGGAAAAGAGCATCACAATGCAGATGGACTCTCACGCCAGGAGGACTAACCGACCAGCGGTGGTTCCTGAGGGCCTCCCTAATAAAGGGGAGCCCCAGGGAAACCACCTGCGCCAGGGGGGAGAAGTGTGACCAAAAAACCCTTATACTGGCCCCATGTTTAGCCAGTGCATGATCTAGCCAAGATGGTGGCAGCCCATTGTTCTGTTTTCCCGCCGAAAGGGTTTTAAACAAAGAAGCTCCCAGAAGTCCCCTCCAGAGGAGCTGGGCATGTCCCTCCTAGGTTAAACCCCTCCCCTAATGATGCTGCAGGGGACCCTGCCAATTGGAGCTGCTAGGGTTGGGTTAAGCAGAAGCAGGGTCAGCCTCCTAACCAATCAATCCTAGGGGGTGTGGAAAAGAGGGGAGGTACCAGCAGCAGGGTAGAAAACCCAGAGGTTGTGGGTGGAGAGGGAGCTTTTTGTTGATCTGGGTGTAACCTCGCTACGGCAGGACACCCTCCACTGAGGTTCCTTGGGATCCATCCTAGCTCAGGCAGGAAGATTCCCTCCAACTGGATTACCCTAACCCCTGTGGAAGGACTGTTTGCCCCTGGAACCAAGGTAGTGTGTTTCTGTGGAACTACCCAAAAAGGAACTTTGTTTATTCCCATTGGAACTGCCTGGGGAGGCTACCCAGGTAATTGTGACTGTCTGGGTGGGACACCTTTGTGTATTGGGGGTTGGGCTGGGAGACTCGGCCTTTGTTCCCTGGAGACTGTGCAGAGGGGGGTTGCCCTGAAGACTCCCTGTAGGAGGATTGATGTGATTGGGACTTGTGGACCTTCCATGCGTATTGCCCTTTCCCTGTTTATCTACGTTTGGTTGTAATAAACCCCTGTGAAACAACCCCTGTGGAACGTGTGGTATTTCCCTGATTGTGCTAGCGGCTCATACGTCATACGTTGTGTGACATTTTCCATAGGTAAATTTCTAATGAAGATACACAGCTTACATACACTGCAGTCTCTTCATAACACACTCAACAAAAGGCAGTTACAACAACAAAATGGAGGGCGGGAGCAACTATCTAGCAAGAAACAGCAGGGGTGAATGGATGATACCAAATAACATTATAACAATAACATTTAATAACAACTGCTAGGCAGTAAAAGCTGCGTGGCAGCACACTCCCCGCCTGGTATCGTGAGATACCACTACACAATATTTTCCTTTAACATACTATTAACATTGCATGCAGTAAAATGCTATCTAGCCTTCTCAAATCTATCAGCTAGCTATATTAGAGAGTTTGAGTGGCTCCCTGAGATTAGACTAGATCAGAACTTTTAGAAGTAGGCATAATTAAGACAGTGTCAGTGACTGGTCTGAGGAAGGTTTTTGAGTCCCCATCCTTAACGATCTTGACTTCCACACTTCGGACCTTCTCATCATCACTGGAAATGGCCTTTGTGATTAGTCCAACTGGCCACTGGATCCGATGAGTTTGCTGGTCTTTTAACAGAACCAAGTCCCCTTCCTTTAAGTTGGTCTTCTGGGTTTGCCACTTTTTGCGAGGATGGTAAACTCCAAAGGATGGAAGGTACCAGCGTTCTTCACCTTCTGGTGCTGGCTCAGCATGATGGTTATCTAAAATCTTCCGCATGAATGCTAGAAAGTACTCTTGCATCTCAGGCTTGCTGCGGAGGGTTCTCTTAAGTGCAGCAAATCTGGCTAAAGCTTGTTCTCGATTGTTAGGGAGAGTAAGCCTTGGTAACCGGAAGGGTAATGGAGCTACCCAACTGTTGGAGTTGTCCTTGACAAACTCTTCATTCATAATCTTGATGAATTCCCTGTCTTCGACTGAAGGGGCAATCTTGTTGTCATCACAAGTAGTCTGGTACACCGACTCACCAAGGTCCATGTGAGAAGTGAACTTGCAGGCAATACCTTGGAATGCTTGACATGGAGCTTCAGACTTCAAATCAAGTCTTTCCTTCACATGGGCCTTTCATCGACCGATAGGTACGTTCTGATCTCTCCACATTGGTTTTGTAGGAAGCTACATCCAAGTGCTTGTATGCTCGATCTAGACAGGCTTCTCCTATTATCACCCATCCAAGATCGAGTTTCTGGGCATGAGGAGCATCGTCTGGACCATTACATAACTCTCTTATTTTATGAACTCTGGGAATGTCTCTCCCTAGAAGAATCATGATCTTCGCGTCCTTGTTAAGTGATGGAATGTAATCAGCAATGTAATTCAAATGAGGGTGATGACGTGCAACCTCAGGAGTGGGGATCTCTTCTCTGTTATTCGGTAGCTGATCACATTCGATTAGCGTTGGTAGAGGAAACTCTATGTTCTCATATTCTGATGCCAGTATGAAGCCATGGGCTCTTCTTCCAGAAGTGCTGACTTGTCCTGCACATGTCTGCAAGGTGTAGGACCAGGTCTCTCCATGAATCTTGAATAAGTCAAAGAATTCTGTACTGGCTAATGAGCGATTGCTCTGATCGTCGAGTATAGCATACATTTTTATGGCATTTTGTGGGCATCCTTCAGGGAAAACCCTAACGAGACATATCTTGCTGCAAGACTTGCTATGAAGCCCTTCTCCACACACCTCTGTACATCTTGTGGTTACAACATTGGCATTTTGCTCAGTTCTCTCCCCGCCATCATCTGATGTAGTCTTGGGGTTGCTACCAGGCAAAGGTTTCCCTTTGAATGAGTCTGAATGAAGAGCGTCCACATGCCTGGCACTGTTACACAGGGAACATCTGACGGCGTTCTTACAGTCTCTAGCTAAATGATCGGAGGATGTGCAACACTTGAAACAGATATTATGCTCCTTGAGGTATGTCATGCGTTCTTCGATAGGCTTGCCCCTGAATGCACGACATATGGAGAGAGAATGTGGTGCATCATGAATGGGACACTGTTGATCACGATTGCTTGCCTTGGTATCTTGTAGTTTAGTATCTGTAGCCAAGACATTGGATGCAATTGCAGTCTTTCTCACAGCAATAGGATGTCTTAAGTCCTTGAATTTACTGCTGGTGGCAATACCCTTTGAAGTAGTTGAAGGAAGGATGGTTGTATCTGGATACAAGAAGCTTGGGTCATTCATGGATCTTGCGATCTTCCTCACAAACTCTGCAAAGTAAGAAAAGGGTGGGAAAGAGACATGGTGTTCATATTTATACTTTGATCCTACGCTAGTCCACTTCCCCTGGAGATAATTAGGCAGCTTTGCTACAATAGGATTTACACCCTGAGCAGTGTCTAAATAGCTAAGACCTGGCAAACTAGGATCTGACTTAGCAATTTCAAGTTCAAGAAGAAGGTCACCTAAGTCTCTAAGCTTATGATTGTCCTTAACAGAGATCTTAGGAAAGTCTTTTAGTCTCTGGAATAAGGCAGATTCAATGACTTCTGGGCTCCCATAGTCTTGTTCCAAACGTTCCCAGGCAGCATCAAGGCCTGCTTCAAAGTTATGAATGTAGACAGATTTGAGTCTCTTTACTTGTTCTGAAGATTGACTCCCCAACCACTTTATTAGCAAGTCAAGTTCTGCTTGGGGTTCAATATCCAAGTTCTTGGTTACTGTCTTAAACGTAGATCTCCAACTCCTATAGTTCTCTGGGCGGTCATCAAATCTAGACAGTCCGGTAGCAATCAACTCTCGCCGGATCATATACTTGCTGAACTCTGCAATGTCGGTGCTTTCGGTTTTTACACCCACAGGAAGTACTGATGGTGCACCATCTTGGATCAAGGTTGGTATCCGATGCTGGCCAATAGGTGGAGGGAAAGGTATTGCAGGTGGGTTCAGTCCAGGCAAGGGTCTGGCGTCTGAAGGTCCTTGTGCATTTGAAATCGAAGAGAGCTGTATTGCAGGAGGCATAGAGTTCACTCTGAAGTCTTCTGCTGTGCCCTTGTAATCTCTACTCACAAGGGGTTGTGGTGGCACATGAACTGGATAGGTTGGTACACTTGATTTTGTGGCATGCGGTAGTAGTGGAGTGTCTGTGTTTGGAGGTGCATGCTGACTTGCTAGAGGATTATGAGATGGATCTACAATCGTAGGCAGGACTGTATCATTATGGTTCTGGGTCAAGAGAAATTGTAGTGTCCTTTCAACAGGGTCTTGACAGGCGACCAAGCTAGGACAAGACGCTCCTTCTTCTTCCAATAGGGCTTGTTCCAAGACAAATAATTCCGCTAAGGCTACTTCCTTTTCTCTTTTCTTTTGAAGGATTTCTAGATGAGCCTCTGTTTCTGCTTGTATTCTTGCTTGAATGCGTTTAGCTTCTGCCTGTGCTTCGGCTTCCTTAAGCTTAGCCTCTGCCTTGAAGGCTGCTTCTCTTTCAGAACAGGTGGCTTGAACCTGGGCTACTGCAGCCTTTTGGCGAGCTTTGAGTATTTGGTCGCTCAGTGATGACCTTACAGAGCAGGACCGCAATGACTTAGAAGAGGATTTATGATGTGAGCAGGCAGATCTAGATGATTTTCCTGAGTGTCTGGAAGAAGCGGATATACAGGATGTAGTCTCATGAAGCTGTGCTAATCTACCCTCTATCTGTACCTTTGCTTCAAGATATGTGCTATGTCTCTGCTGCTCAGTAGAAGTAAAGTCTTTTAATTCTAGTGAAGCTCCCTCCATTTTGGAACGTGACAGAAGGAAAGAGTACTTTTCAGAAAGTCTTTTATAATTCTCAAATGCCTTCTTAACCCTTGAGAGGGCAGAGTTCAGTTGCTCAGTGTTGTTGCTAGTTTCATTAGCAGCTGTTATACATGTTAAAGTTTTCTCCCATAATGCAATGAGATTATCAGCTGTCTCTTCCTTATTTGCTTCATAAGCCTCCCTTGCTTTCAAGGATGGATGAGGGGCCTTAACTGGACGTGCAGAATGAAGCAAGGTGTCTGCTTTATCATGAGCAAATGCAGGCTCAGTAGAATCTCTGTCAGACATGACAAGTGCTGCAATTCAGTGTCTTGGAAATCTGGCAAAGCTGAGCTCTGTAGGTATTGATACTTTGTTTGTAAGCAGGCTGGGCCTTAGAGCTGGGGCTGCAAGCTAGCTCAAACCGGATTCTTGGCAAAGAAAAACACAGTTCAAAATCACCTTGTGTAAGGTAAGAATATAGTTCTTATAATAAATGCAGATATTGAATTCACAGTCCAAACAGCTTGACAATAATGAATCCTTGTGACTTTATGGTAGTAATCTTGCACAGTTCAGAATGTGCTTATGGCTGAGCAACAGCACAGACCAGCAGTAGGTTATACTGTGGGGAATATTCAGCAGGTAGCTGGCTCCTAGTGCAGTGCAATGCTTCTGGTAAGTGTAGCAGTTACACACAGGCAGTGCTAGGCCTCAGTGCACAGTATGAAGATGGATTCCTGTCTTAGGGTGTTTATTCTTCACACAGGCAAATGATTACTCACGGTTGTGAAGCTGCAGAGTATAGCCATGCAATGGATTCTTCTAGAAATTTACTGTTCTGTCTCAGCATCAGTTGTACCTGCCACAAGCCCTGTGTAGACCCAGTCTGTGAGGATGAGTGCAGCAGGTTGAATGATCACCTTAACAGATAGCTTACTCAATGAATAAAGACTCCAGATGTGTTTTCCAATGCTTCTTTATGCTTCAAGGTAGCAAGGGTATAACATAGAGACTTTTCCATAGGTAAATTTCTAATGAAGATACACAGCTTACATACACTGCAGTCTCTTCATAACACACTCAACAAAAGGCAGTTACAACAACAAAATGGAGGGCGGGAGCAACTATCTAGCAAGAAACAGCAGGGGTGAATGGATGATACCAAATAACATTATAACAATAACATTTAATAACAACTGCTAGGCAGTAAAAGCTGCGTGGCAGCACAGTACCTGTATTTGATCCCAACTAAGATATAATTACCCCTTATTGGGGGCAGAACAGTCCTATTGGGTTTATTTAATGGTTAAATGATTCCCTTTTCTCTGTAATAATAAAACAGTACCTGTACTTGATCCCAACTAAGATATAATTACCCCTTATTGGGGGCAGAACAGTCTTATTGGGTTTATTTAATGGTTAAATGATTCCCTTTTCTCTGTAATAATAAAACAGTACCTGTACTTGATCCCAACTAAGATATAATTACCCCTTATTGGGGGCAGAACAGTTCTATTGGGTTTATTTAATGGTTAAATGATTCCCTTTTCTCTGTAATAATAAAACAGTACCTGTAATTGATCCCAACTAAGATATAATTACCCCTTATTGGGGGCAGAACAGCCCTATTGGGTTTATTTAATGGTTAAATGATTCCCTTTTCTCTGTAATAATAAAACAGTACCTGTAATTGATCCCAACTAAGATATAATTACCCCTTATTGGGGGCAGAACAGCCCTATTGGGTTTATTTAATGGTTAAATGATTCCCTTTTCTCTGTAATAATAAAACAGTACCTGTACTTGATCCCAACTAAGATATAATTACCCCTTATTGGGGGCAGAACAGTTCTATTGGGTTTATTTAATGGTTAAATGATTCCCTTTTCTCTGTAATAATAAAACAGTACCTGTAATTGATCCCAACTAAGATATAATTACCCCTTATTGGGGGCAGAACAGCCCTATTGGGTTTATTTCATGGTTAAATGATTCCCTTTTCTCTGTAATAATAAAACAGTACCTGTAATTGATCCCAACTAAGATATAATTACCCCTTATTGGAGGCAAAACAATCCAATTGGGTTTAATTAATCTTATATTGATATTTTAGTAGACTTAAAGGAGAAGGAAAGGCTTTTGAAGGTGTTCTCACCTTTAGATAAAGCCCCCTCCTGCCTCCTAAACCGCTACATCGATTTCCCTATGTGAGACCTCCTGCTGCTGAAATTGCACTTCAAAGTTCTACGCCGTTCAAAAAGCTGGCGTCGCCATTTTCGAAGCGATCCGTCATTTCCCCTTTCCCCTGCACATGCGCACACTGTTTTTTTCCCCCCTGAATCGCTGACCTGGCGCGTCACGCTGCTCTGCAAAATGTAAACAAACGCACGTGCAGAGCAGCGTAGACAGAGCCGCATCGGTCAGCAAGGTAACCACTGAACACCAATGTTGTCTGCAGCCAAAACTAAATATAAATAAATTGTGTATATATATTACATTAAAATCTGTGTGTGTCACCTGGCTGTGCAGGACTTGGACAGCACTGTCATAGAAATAATACATATGCGCCGTGATTGGTTGATTTGGAAAAGTGGGCGGGGCTAAAGGGTCAAGATTTTCGGCGCGACTGCAACTGCTTAAAAAAAAAAACCCAAAACACAGGAACAGCTCTGCAGGACAGTGCGCATGCGCTGGCCCCGGGAATTTTGTGCTGCAGAGCAAACGGAAGTTTCTCTGGATGAGACCAGGTATGTGTTTGTTTGGCAGACTTTTGCAGATTCAAGCTTAAGGAAGCAAGGCACAGCTAAGCTAGGGCAATGTCTAAGGTATCATATCATGACTGTTATTTGGAGCTTATGTTGTTTTCAGACTTTCCTTCTCCTTTAAGGTATGTAGATCCAAATTACGGAAAGACCCCTTATCCGAAATACCCTTGGTCCTGAGCATTCTGGATAACGGGTCCTATACCTGTACTATACTGCATGTAGAACTGTTATTAGAATGGTCAGGGGGCATTTATGTGTCACACTGTAACATAGAATATTATTAAATATTAAAAACAAAGGGGCCGATTTACTAAAATTTGAATTTGCTTCGTTTCCATAATACACCATTTTTTGAGGCAAAGAACAGGAATTTTAATTTTTTTAGAATTTGACTTTTCAAACTTGTAAATGTACCTATTTAATAAAATTTGAAAACAAATGTAATGAGACTGGCCGCTAAAACCTGGCAAGCTCCTGTATAGGCCAATAAGGGGTGTATCTTCCATTTCCAAACAATTGTAATAATTGATTTCCTGATTCCCAATTCATTTTTTGTATGTCAGTTGAGAAATAAAACACATTGAGTTACAGAATTTACAGGATTCGACAAAGCTTAAAAATCTGAATTCAAGTGAATCACCCCAAATGTTGTATTCATCGGTCGTCATATTTATGTGTTGTATCTTTACATCCTAGCATTCAGCAAACTCTCACAACAGAAGCTGATTGAGAAGCTAACACGCGGTCCCGCGCCATCATTAACACCATGGGGAAAATGGTGAGTCCCTTTCACTAGAATTGGAAAAGGCAGTGAGGGGGTGGTGGGGAAACGGAAACAGAAAAGAGGTGGATAGGGTGGGGAAATGGAATAGGCAGTTAGGGGGAGAGGGTGGGGAAATGGAATAGGCAGTTAGGGGCAGAGGGTGGGGAAATGGAATAGGCAGTTAGGGGGAGAGGGTGGGGAAATGGAATAGGCAGTTAGGGGGAGAGGGTGGGGAAATGGAATAGGCAGTTAGGGGCAGAGGGTGGGGAAATGGAATAGGCAGTTAGGGGCAGAGGGTGGGGAAATGGAATAGGCAGTTAGGGGGAGAGCGGGAACATGGAACGGGTGTAATAAGGTGTGTGAATTAGAAAGAGAGTCAGGAAAGGTAGGGAAATAGGCAAGGTAGAAGTTATGGTGAGGGGGCATTGGGATATGAGGTAAAGTAAGGATGAGGAAAGTGATAAATGGGTAAATGAGGGCAGGTAAATGCTGTAAGATGCCATAGCCAATCACTTTTTATTGGGCTGGTGTGGGGCTGTTTTGGCCTCTGTGTATATGAAATGCCAGGGCCTATTAAGTGTCCCAGTCCGGGCTGAAATAAGGGTGAAGGTGATGTGTAATATGTGTAGCTCTTGAATGCACAAATGCAGACTCTCGTGCTGAGCTTGAGATCTTGGGGCTGGTATCTGGCAGCCAATACAAGCCGGGCTAAGATGTTGGCAAAACCGGAGAGACAGCATTTTGGTCACAGGTAAATGTACCCTAATAATTCAGGGTTCGTAAGTAATGGGCTCACCCTCTATTGCTGTCTCGAACAGCCCCTATCTGCCTGTGTTGTGATTGGGCAGCGAGGCACTTTAAAGAGATAATGGGGTATACAGGGCACTTGGCTGTGCTGATTCTATTAACAGACTGTTAAACATGTGAACTCTGGGAAATGAGATATTATGTAACAGGAACAATTATGATATATGCTATAATTTTGCCACCGTTTCTTTTTTCCAGGAGCGACGAGTTCCGTTTCTTCATTTCTGAGTGCCTGCAGACAGATCCATCGAGAAGACCTTCTGCAAGGCAACTTCTGTCGCATCCCTTTATTGGAGAGATCAGGGGTGAAAGGGGTGTGCAGAAGAACATTGCCCAACAGCTGCACCGAGGTAAGGGAAACTGCTCATTCTCATTATAGTTCACACGATGCATTGACTATAACTGTCTACTGCTCCCGTTCATACAAATATTCTCTTGCCTTCCTACATACAAATTCATTCAACACTAAATCCACCAATAATAAAGACTTGTATTAGGGCAGAGGTCACTAAACTGGGCTAAAGGCCCCCATACACGGGCCGATTGTAGCTGCCAATATTGGTCCTTGAACCGATTCGACAGCTTATCGGCCCGTGTAGGGGCAGCAACGACAGGCCTGCCCGACCAATATCTGGCCTGATATTGGCCAGATATCGATCGGCCAGGTTAGAAAATTCAGTCGGATCGGGGACCGCAGCGGCTCGTTGATGCAGTCCCCGAACCGACTGCCCCATTGCCGCCAATATAATTCGATTAAATTATTTTTTTTTTTTACCTACACGCTCCCCGATATCGCCCACCCGTAGGTGGGGATATCGGGTGAAGATCCGCTTGCTTGGTGATCTCGTGTATGGGGACCTTAAATCTACGGGACAGACAAACAAGCTGAGATGGTAGAACACGTTATTATTAGATAGTTGTAGTTGACCTTTACATTAGCAGCAAAGGGAACGTTATATATAAAACACGCAATGACAAAAACTATAAATGCAAATAGTAAAAACAAACAAATGACAGAATTATTATATACTCACCTATTCCATGAATAACGCTGAACAATCTCTCCTTAGGAATGAAGCACTAAAAGAACAGAAGAAGGCAGCCATCGGGGGAGGGTTTGGGGCATAGGGGGCCTATTTAACATCCTTGGGCCCCCCACATAACATCGTGGTGTGACATAAACTGTATAAATTGGATGAAACCAAGAGATATTTCTGTTTATGCTGAAATGTACCCCCTGCCCCCCTCCTACCTGTTGTAGCAGATGCATTGTGTAGGTTAATCTCATCTAGGTGTGTATTGTGTGTAGCCAGCCGGCTCTGTCTGGCCCTCCCCATGTAATTGCCCCTATTGTGAGGGCACACAACGCCAGACCCCATAGTGACACAATACACACAGTTACCCCTTGTGAGAGCAGTGCTCTGTCTAGTAAATGCAAAAGACTGAACTGGGCATGCTCACTAGGTGGCTTCCCATAGGCCCAGTGGGATTAGCTATGATTGGCCCCTCTGGAAGCTGCCTTTGGGTTGGCAGAAGGAGTCAAATCCTGTTTTGGTTTTACGACAGGGGCTGCTCCCTTTCTGGCTACAAAGGTGGCTGCCAAGAGTTCCAAGGAGCCTTTTGTCTGGGGTGTAACCTTAGCTACGGCAGGACCCCCTCCCCTGTGTTCCCCTGGAATCTACCTTAGCTGCGGCAAGAAGATTTTTTTTGTACTGACTTTCTCCCAGGTACAAATGATAATTAGGCCTTACCTTTAGGTGTTGCGCTACAGTGCTGAGTGGCGCCTCGGTGATGAGACACAGGTCAGCTGATCCCGGGGAGGGGACAGCCGCTTTCGGTTCAAATTCTTTCCCAGCCACATGCAGATTAATCTTTTGCACCCCAAAGCTCAGAGCCTTCCTGCCTCCCTGAAATAATACAACGTATTGAATGAGCACATGTCCCACCTGTGGCCCTCCATCTCTTATTGCACTACATTTCCCACAAACCCCCAAAGGCCCTGACTCTCAGAGAGCTTTCCCACTGCCTCCACCTGGGTATAAGTACTACAGAGACCTCACTTCTCACACTGGGAAGTTTGGGTAATGGGATCAGCACCTTGAAGGTTGTGGCTTCCATGCCCAGCACCTTAGTGTACAAGTTGATGGTTCTGTCCAGGCTGCGCACAGTCAGCACCAGGGGGTCCGGGCGTTGGATGCAGAAGGGAGGCTGAGAGTCGGAAAGATAGCGAACCAGGTGGGAAGGGACCTGTAGTAAAAAAGGAAAAATCAATATACAAATCCCCACCATGGCAGCTTGTACTGTTTCTCTCTCTGTGCTTTCTGATCCCCTCTGTAACAGGAGAGACTGTGAAAAGGTGCAGTTAAACATGTACAGAACTTAAGCAGAGAGTTCTGAGTGGGCAGGTTGTATGTGTGTGTGTGTGTGTGAGAGCAATCAGTACACGTGTGTGTGAGTGTGTACATGTGAGTGGGCACTCAGTACCTAGGCTGTGTGTATAGATATGAGTGGGCACTCAGTACCTGGGCTGTGTGTATACATATGAGTGAGCACTCAGTACCTGGGCTGTGTGTGTGTATACATATGAGTGAGCACTCAGTACCTGGGCTGTGTGTGTATACATATGAGTGAGCACTCAGTACCTGGGCTGTGTGTGTGTATACATATGAGTGGGCACTCAGTACCTGGGCTGTGTGTGTGTATACATATGAGTGAGCACTCAGTACCTGGGCTGTGTGTGTGTATACATATGAGTGAGCACTCAGTACCTGGGCTGTGTGTGTGTATACATATGAGTGAGCACTCAGTACGTGGGCTGTGTGTGTGTATACATATGAGTGGGCACTCAGTACCTGGGCTGTGTGTGTGTATACATATGAGTGAGCACTCAGTACCTGGGCTGTGTGTGTGTATACATATGAGTGAGCACTTAGTACTGGCGCTGTGTGTATACACATGAGTGAGCACTCAGTACCTGGACTGTGTGTGTGTATACATATGAGTGAGCACTCACTACCTGGGCTGTGTGTGTGTATACATATGAGTGAGCACTCACTACCTGGGCTGTGTGTGTATACATATGAGTGAGCACTCAGTACTGGTGCTGTGTGTATACACATGAGTGAGCACTCAGTACCTGGGCTGTGTGTGTATACATATGAGTGAGCACTCAGTACCTGGGCTGTGTGTGTGTATACATATGAGTGAGCACTCAGTACCTGGGCTGTGTGTGTGTATACATATGAGTGAGCACTCAGTACCTGGGCTGTGTGTGTATACATATGAGTGAGCACTCAGTACCTGGGCTGTGTGTGTGTATACATATGAGTGAGCACTCAGTACCTGGGCTGTGTGTATACACATGAGTGAGCACTCAGTACCTGGGCTGTGTGTGTGTATACATATGAGTGAGCACTCAGTACCTGGTCTGTGTGTGTATACATATGAGTGAGCACTCAGTACCTGGGCTGTATGTGTGAGTGGGCACTCAGTACCTGGGCTGTATGTGTGAGTGGACACTCAGTACCTGGGCTGTATATGTGAGTGGGCACTCAGTACCTGGGCTGTATGTGTGAGTGGGCACTCAGTACCTGGGCTGTATGTGTGAGTGGGCACTCAATACCTTGGCTGTATGTGTGAGTGGGCACTCAGTACCTGGGCTGTATGTGTGAGTGGGCACTCAGTACCTGGGCTGTATGTGTGAGTGGGCACTCAGTACCTGGGCTGTATGTGTGAGTGGGCACTCAGTACCTGGGCTGTATGTGTGAGTGGGCACTCAGTACCTGGGCTGTATGTGTGAGTGGGCACTCAGTACCTGGGCTGTATGTGTGAGTGGGCACTCAGTACCTGGGCTGTATGTGTGAGTGGGCACTCAGTACCTGGGCTGTATGTGTGAGTGGGCACTCAGTACCTGGGCTGTATGTGTGAGTTGGCACTCCGTACCTGGGCTGTGTGTGTGAGTTGGCACTCAGTACCTGGGCTGTGTGTGTGAGTGGGCACTCAGTACCTGGGCTGTGTGTGTGAGTGGGCACTCAGTACCTGGGCTGTATGTGTGAGTGGGCACTCAGTACCTGGGCTGTGTGTGTCTTCCCTGCCATGTAGTTCTCATGCACACTGGCCACCAAAGTCCATCCTCCTCCATTTGTAGTCATGTCACAGAAGGTTTGGTAGGAGATTCCGTGTGAAGAGGTCAGTGTGTATATTCCATCTGTGATAATGCATAGCATAGGGACTTAACTACATGCCCATTGCATACGTACATGTCTCTCCTCCCACTGTCCCATTGTCACTCCACTTCTGTCATGATTTCTATGGGGTACTTTTTCTTTCTAAATTACACTGATTACATAGGAAATAATTCACTCTGCCATTTAAAATGTTATTCTTCAACCAACAAACAAATGTATTTGTAGCTGTAATGTTGGTGTGTAGGCGCCATCTCAGTGCATTGTGCCTGAGTCTGAGCTTTCAGCCAGCGCTACACATTAGAACTGCTTTCAGCTAACCTATTGTTTCTCCTACTCCCATGTAACTGGAGGAGTCCCAAGCCGGACTTGGATTCCTTACTATTGAGTGCTATTCTGATACCTACTGGGAGCTGCTATCTTGCTCCCTTCCCATTGTTCTGCTGATCGGCTGCTGGGAGGGGGATATCACTTCAACTTGCAGCGCAGCAGTAAAGTGTGACTAAAGTGCGGCACCCTGGGAAATGAAGAATATGGTTAGCCCCATGTGAAATTTAAAATAGATAGTTGAATATAAAAAGAGGTTTTGTTTTTGGAATAAACAGATTACAATGCAGGATTCTGCTGGAGAAGCTCTATTAACGGATGGGTTTTTGAAAAAAACTTTTTTTTCCATAACTGTATTCCTGTAACAGCATTCTAGTTGCTATGGTCCAATGTACCCTAGCAGCTAGGCAGTGGCTTAAATGAGAGACTAGAAGATGAATAGGAGAGGGCATAAATAGAAAAATAAAAAGCTATCATGCACTTGCAGCTATAAGTTTCACTGACCCCCCCCCCCGCTGTGATGGTGAAAATAGTGAAGTGCTGGTATGTGGAAGTCTGGGTATTCCAATCATATTCTAACAGTGTTGGAATCACAGGAAAACCATGTTCATATAAATAACATAGAAGTGGCCTTCCGGATTAATCTCCTGGGAATGTGCACCAAGTTGGTGAATCCAATTCATTTCCCGTTGCTTCAATTAAATCACTCAATCTCCCGCACGTCTCGGAGGTTCTGTATTATCTATTACTTGATACATGAATTGACTCCCGGTGTGCCTGTACAGGGATGTGTAGGTTTGTGTAGCCACAGACAACATATGCTAGGCTACAGGGACGCTTTAGCAAATATATAACAAAAGTTGAACTGCAAGAATAAAACTTGGTGATATTGATCTTGCGTCCAGAGCGTGGATGTGTATCTCTCTGGTTTTCATTGTGCTGATAGGCCATTAGGGACAGCAAGAAAAAAAACAGGTGAGCCTTGCTAACCCATACGTGCTGGAAAATAGTTACATAGGGTTGAAAACCCTTCCAAGTAAACCCAAAAATGAGGTGATTCCCCTGACTCCTCTTATAATGGGTGGAGGGTTGCAGTGTCAGGTATGCTATGTGGAGGAGCTCACTGGCAGGGTCCTGATGGGGTTTGGGGGCTGCTGATATGGCAGCCAGGGGGGCCCAGACACTCCAGCCTGACAATGATTAGGAGTACCTCAGAAAGCTGGTGTGTGGGGCACAAGTCTGCTCTAGGATGTTCTAATATCTTTTAATAATCCTCCTTACTTGATAACTTGCTGTAGTATATTTAATGACCAAAGCCAGTCTAGGGGGATCCCTTTTGTCTTTGTTCCCTAAGTTCTACCTTGGGAACCTTCTCTGCCGCCGTCTTATAAAATCTTGACAAATTCCCCTCCCCTTATATTACCATTTAAGGTTGATTATTAATGGTGTAGTTCACCTTTAAGTTAACTTTTAATATGTTATAGAATGTGAGTTCAACACATAAAACCCCCACCCACATTCTATTCATTCCTAAGGAGTTTTTAGAAGTGTATTTACCAAAAACCCACAGGAATGAATAAAACATGAGTGAGTTTGTATGTACAGGTATTAAACTAAACTCGCATTTTTATAAATCTGCCCCTTTGCGTTGCTTTTCGGAGCATGGGGTGCAAGTCTTTGAGCCCCTCTGCACTGGGTAAATGTTCTTAGTTCGAATGTTCCAGCAGCATTCCGAAATAGTGAAAGCAAGTGGGTTTATTTGTGCCAAAAGCCGGGAGATGCTTGGGGCTCTGCTGCCCTTCCTCAGGCCTAACATATTAAAAGGGTTGTTCACCTTTAAATTTTATGATGTAGAGAATGCTGTTCTGAGACAATTTGCAATTGGTCTTCATTTTTTAGTATTGGTCGTTTTTTAAATATTTTACTTTTGGTTCGCAGCTCTCCAGTTTGGAATTTCAGCAGTAATCTGGTTGCTAGGGCCCCAGTTTACCTTAGTAACCAGGGAGTGATTTGAGTGTGACTAATATGTGAATAATAGAGAGGCTGAATAGAAAGATAAGTAATAAAAAGTAACAATAACAATAAAATTGTAGCCTCACAGAGCAATAGGTTTTGACTGCCGGGGTCAGTGACCCCTTTGTGAAACCTGGAAAGAGACGGGAGAAGACAAATAATTCAAAAACTATAAAAAATAAAAAATGCAGACCAAATGAAAAGCTGCTTAGAAATGGCCATATTGATCAATCTGCTCCTGAGTGTAAGTGTAGTGCTGTCCGTTTACAACACTGTGTAGAGAGGGAACTATGGGAGTTGAAGAGCATCAGATTATGGGAATAGGCAAGTAACAGTATCTGAGTGTGGGTACATGGAAGTAATAAAGTAACAGGGTATGGGAGTAACAGAAGTGTCTGGCTTAGATTGGTTCCCCTGGCTAGATCTGAACCATTCAGCCAAACACAGGGTATTAACCACGACAAGGTTATTTGAGTTATATGGGAAAAGATCTTTCCAACAGGCATATTCCTATTTAGTAGGGATGCACCAAATCCACTATTTGCGATTAGATCAAAATTCTAATTGGATTTGCCTAGGAGTGTGGATCTGCTCCAATCCTGCTGAAATGGCTAAATCTTGGCCAAATCCTGAACCGAATGCTGGATTCTGTGCATCCCTACTATTTGTATGTATAACTTTATTTATAAAGCGCCACAAGGGTACGCAGCTCTGTAAAATCTAACAAAATACACAATTACACAGGGAGGACACGTTATAATAAATAAATAAATACAATAAATGCACAGGGAATAAGTGCCATGTGGTATGAGGCACAGTAGGAAGGAGGTCCCTGCCCCGTAGAGCTTACAATCTGAGTGGTTGGGTAACATACAGGCACAAACTGGAAGGTAAGAGTGCACCAGGTATGGGCATTTGCCCTTAAGTGCAGGACTGGGCAAAATAATGTTTTAGTGCTCCAGAAGGTAACAGCTGAGTTTCTTCTTAAAGAGAGTAGGTGAGTGTTCCCTACGGAGGGATTCAGGGATAGAGTTCCAGAGGTAAGGAGCAGCGAGATAGAAAGGTTTAAGACGAGAGAGCGCAGTGGGTGTGGATGGGGTAAAGAGACGGAGGCTCTGAGAGGAGCGGAGGAGACGACCAGGAACGAGACCATTGAAGAAATGTAGTGAGGAGCAGAGGAGGGAAGGGCTTTGAATGTGTTATTAATATGGTTAGAGAAGGAGAGTGACTGGTCAAAGATAACCCCAAGGCAGCGTGCTGAATTAACAGGGTTGATGGTCATGCCATCAATAGTAATGGTGAAAGGAGGAGAAGGGCCAGGTTTGGGCGGGAAGACCATGAGCTCTGTTTAGTCATTTGCACTTGGCTAGGGCAGATTCCATACTATTCCATTAGCATTCCCCTTTCAGCATATCTGCATCTCTTTGTTCTTCTTAAGGAGAAACTGATATGGGACTGATGTGTAAACTATATGTAACTTTTGCCATCCGATGCTTCTGAATCTGACAAGATAAAAACCGAAAATCCTTTCTTCTCTCATTGAAATACATTGACTGTCGGATGTAGATGCATGAACAAAAGAAAACATCCGACTTTATCTGATCCGACATTACATTACAGCTGTGGAAATCAGATTTTGTAGGATTGTACAAAATCTAATGCTGTTGCATGACAAGATCAGATAAAATCTTACCCACAAAATCTGATCAAAGTGCTTATGGAATTTAGCCCTTAGCCCAGCAATACATGTACTGCAACAATATTAAATCCTTATCCTAATACAGTTTAAATGCCAAAAACTGGTTTGTATTAGTTATTTACCCTATTTGATTAGGCTAGCTTTTGTAACAGTACATTTTACTATTAATGGGAGCACCTTAAACAGCACTGGGATCCAACCCATGGATTAAGATTCCCTGGTGACCTTGTGAATGTAAATGTAACTCAATGCTACACCAAGAAACTGGGCCGGGATGCTTAAGCTTTATTTCATGGTATATGGCAGGCAGTTTAAATACAATATATACTGATAAAGCCTCCAGCGGATTAACGATAGAAGAGAAGGATGGCTGCTTCAGTTATCTCCTTGCTTGCACTCCATTTTTTTCTTGTTCCGTATCCACTCCAGTCATAGGCTGTAAAGTCCCCGCACTGTCTTGGGTTCTGTTCTGGGAAGTATCCCCCTCCTCCAATGCACAACTGTTGAGTTAAGGACAAGGCGCAAGCTGGTTACCAGTTTCAGAATGGCAGCACAGATCTATAGCATTAATTAGTGAGTGGCACCTGTGGAACTTGCCCATCTTTCTAAGAGACTTCCATGTTGCCAATAAGCCCCTCAGCTGGCCAAAGCCTTAATGCTTTTGTTAGGCCTGTGCCATTTTGACCACTGCAGCCCTTCCATGGAGAACCATGCAGTCAAAACCATGCCATGACCATAGAGAGATGGGTATCGCTTGAAGACAACAAAGCAAGTCATTTCTAAGCCGTGCCTCCTGGTCTGCATGGGTAAGCATCTATAACAGTAATGATCTATCCTTTCAAAAGAAGATGGTATGCTACCGGGGGCATCTTTGGTGGCACAAATCTTCACTGCTAAAAAGCACAAAACAAAAGGGCGCATTCATGTCTGCAACTACAGTGAGCAAAGCGCTATCTCCATGTTTCTTTCCCACAATGCACAATTCCACCATCGTTGTGTTTGCAAGGGAACAATATGCTCAGTTCAGTTGCACTGTGCCTCCCACAATTGCACCAGATTTGGAAAAATTACCACAACTGCGTGCGGATTTCTTTGCAAATCAGACACAATTGTGTAAATTCTGCCTGCCGTCATGTCCTGTGTTCGCCACGCGAGTGACCTCTTCCCCAAATCTTTAATGCGACACACCTTCAAAATATATTGCAATTGACAAAAAAATGCTTGCATGTATGCCCCCCCCCCCCAAAAAAAAGCAGCTCCACAATTATTAAGAATTATTTTTTTATTGTTACTCAACCAACACTTACATGTATCGCACTCTTCAACCTTCATTCCTGGACAGAAAGCCAATGCTGCTCCCTCTGTATTAAATACTCGAAACTGGACATAACCAGGGGTAAAATAACCTAATATGTATAGATGAATAAAAACAAATATAAACAGAATTTGTGTGTGTATAGTTCTTAAATATAGATAACAACCAAGACTTACCTCTTACAAAGTCTGAGTAAAAAGAAGCCGTCTTCTCGCAGCTTCCAAAGTCATACACTATTTGCTCAAAAGGTCCGTTGTCTCTTGGGCAGCTTCCAGCATTATATCTCAGCGGATATCGCTAAATAGTAATAATAAACAGTGACGCTTATAATGTGCAACATATGTACTCTGTCAGATCTGTATAAGCACAACATGCCCAGTAAGGTGCCAGGGAATTTAGTGGTGTTCTTAGCTATAGGTGAATATCCCAAGTTCTTTGGCTAGTGCCCAAAGTCTCTACGGTTTAATTACCTAATACCATAGAGCAAAATCTTCCCATTTTTTTTATTGGGCACAATGATATATTTGGGTTTACATCCCCTTTGACATCGTTGTTGCACAGAGAAAGGAACATGGCGCTCATGCAGTAATGCTGTCCAACATTTTGTAGCATTATTCTACAAACTGATTTCTATAGGCTCAGGACTAGGCACACTTTTTCACTGTTATTTATTTATGTCTACCCAAGGTCCCCAAACCCTATCAAACTTATCCGGGATGCTTTTTAATGTAATTTTTATTGTAAATATGTGGGCACTGATACTGGCAGGGGGAGCACCAGGGTGCATGAAACCTGCACGTGCCCAATTGATTTCACTATTGAGTACACTTTGAATCTGTTCCAGACAACAGAAAACACAACGTTGACCTTATTCACCACTTTACTTTCATATTAAGAACATTATGTAATGTTGCGTTTTGAGGTTCTATTTTAGGGCACCAACCTGGAACAAGCTGAAAAGGTTTCCTCCTACTCTGGGAAATAAGTTATTGGTCGTGCGATATCTCTGAAGGGATGAACTTTTCCATCGTCTTAGCGGAGTCCTGTTGGGCACGTGCCACGCGCTGAGGTCCTTGGCTTGGATGTCATAATAGCCAGGATTCTGTCAGTTCAGGCAACGTGAAAAAGATAGAGAAGCAGAAAAAAATCTTGTGTAACAGTCTGATATGCCTAGCTGGTTCCTTTTCAGGGTTCCATGGCAGCAAACATTTTAAGGCTTATTTATGACTGCAAGTTGTGCCATTCTGGAAACAAATTGCCATGTATTTTACCCACAATGAAGGGTTTTTAACTCACTGGGGCCAAATGCATTGCTGTGTTCATTTGTATCCAGAGTTTCTCAGAGTAGGGACAGTTTCATTTTCGTCATTATCATGTTTGTGATTCACTCCATGCAAGTGTGCAGCACCTATTGAGGCAGCCTGCAGAGGGAAACCTGGAATTCCCAGCAGCTTGAAGGGGGTGGTAGCTCCAGGGTTCTCCCTCATCAATAGGTGCACTTGTTTGTGACTTAGAAGACAATGTGGTATGGATGCTCTGGCACCAAGCACAATTACAGGGATATGCAAGAAGTGCCTGAATGTAAGTACCTCTCATGAATGCTGTCAATCTGTGCAACAATTTTGGACTGGCCTACTAGACCTTAAGAATATCTCTTGGTCAGTGCAGGCCAAAGTGTGCCCTATTCTGAATAAATGTCAAGCTAATATTTGTAATACAAAATTAATTTCTTATTTAGGTCCTTAGGAGGCCTAACACTGCTTTTGTGTTGGTAAATACTTTTGACAATGCAGTAGCCAGCACAGAAGGTGACTACCTAGTTAACCACACAGAGATTTATGCTTAGAAGAGTTGGTGGATTCAATCACATTCACAACAGTCCTGAGCATGACATTAGAAAGCCAGAAGGCCCAAAGAAAACATATAGGAAACTATCCATATGGTTAGCAGGAGACAAAAGCATCACAACTCCTTTGAAAGGCTAAAACATCCACACTGAAGTTTATATATCATGATTTTGTTTTTTCACAAATGGGTCCTACTGCAGATCACTCATGGTGAATGGCAGATAGCTGTCTTGTTCTAGAATCAGCCAGACAGAGCTGGTAAAATCCGTCATTGACTCAAAGCACTAGTGTGTTGGCTTGGCCTAGAACTCACAGATACTTTGTTGAAAAAATGGATAAGGACTGTCTGTGAACACTTTAATAAAAATCATTTAGTTTAGTGGATATATTTTGTAGTAAGGGCAGTTCACCTTATACAGTATATACCATATATAAGTGGAATTATCACCTTGTAATCATCACTAGTTGCTGCATCAGGTGACCCAAATGTTGCATGGTTTGCCCAGTTTCCATCCCCCTCTGGATAGTCAGCTCGATTTCCTTGTTCGCTGGACCAGCGATCCCCCACAGTGCACTTCCCTGCCATGTAGTTCTCATGCACACTGGCCACCAAAGTCCATCCTCCTCCATTTGTAGTCATGTCACAGAAGGTCTGGTAGGAGATTCCGTGTGAAGAGGTCAGTGTGTATATTCCATCTGTGATAATGCATAGCATAGGGACTTAACTACATGCCCATTGCATACGTACATGACTCTCCTCCCACTGTCCCATTGTCACTCCACTTCTGTCATGATTTCTATGGGGTACTTTTTCTTTCTAAATTACACTGATTACATAGGAAATAATTCACTCTGCCATTTAAAATGTTATTCTTCAACCAACAAACAAATGTATTTGTAGCTGTAATGTTGGTGTGTAGGCGCCATCTCAGTGCATTGTGCCTGAGTCTGAGCTTTCAGCCAGCGCTACACATTAGAACTGCTTTCAGCTAACCTATTGTTTCTCCTACTCCCATGTAACTGGAGGAGTCCCAAGCCGGACTTGGATTCCTTACTATTGAGTGCTATTCTGATACCTACTGGGAGCTGCTATCTTGCTCCCTTCCCACTGTTCTGCTGATCGGCTGCTGGGAGGGGGATATCACTTCAACTTGCAGCGCAGCAGTAAAGTGTGACTAAAGTGCGGCACCCTGGGAAATGAAGAATATGGTTAGCCCCATGTGAAATTTAAAATAGATAGTTGAATATAAAAAGAGGTTTTGTTTTTGGAATAAACAGATTACAATGCAGGATTCTGCTGGAGAAGCTCTATTAACGGATGGGTTTTGAAAAAAACATGTTTTTCCATAACTGTATTCCTGTAACAGCATTCTAGTTGCTATGGTCCAATGTACCCTAGCAGCTAGGCAGTGGCTTAAATGAGAGACTAGAAGATGAATAGGAGAGGGCATAAATAGAAAAATAAAAAGCTATCATGCACTTGCAGCTATAAGTTTCACTGACCCCCCCCCCCCCCGCTGTGATGGTGAAAATAGTGAAGTGCTGGTATGTGGAAGTCTGGGTATTCCAATCATATTCTAACAGTGTTGGAATCACAGGAAAACCATGTTCATATAAATAACATAGAAGTGGCTTTCCGGATTAATCTCCTGGGAATGTGCACCAAGTTGGTGAATCCAATTCATTTCCCGTTGCTTCAATTAAATCACTCAATCTCCCGCACGTCTCGGAGGTTCTGTATTATCTATTACTTGATACATGAATTGACTCCCAGTGTGCCTGTACAGGGATGTGTAGGTTTGTGTAGCCACAGACAACATATGCTAGGCTACAGGGACGCTTTATCAAATATATAACAAAAGTTGAACTGCAAGAATAAAACTTGGTGATATTGATCTTGCGTCCAGAGCGTGGATGTGTATCTCTCTGGTTTTCATTGTGCTGATAGGCCATTAGGGACAGCAAGAAAAAAAACAGGTGAGCCTTGCTAACCCATACGTGCTGGAAAATAGTTACATAGGGTTGAAAACCCTTCCAATTAAACCCAAAAATGAGGTGATTCCCCTGACTCCTCTTATAATGGGTGGAGGGTTGCAGTGTCAGGTATGCTATGTGGAGGAGCTCAGTGCCAGGGTCCTGGTTTGGGGGCTGCTGATATGGCAGCCAGGGGGGCCCAGACACTCCAGTCTGACAATGATTAGGAGTACCTCAGAAAGCTGGTGTGTGGGGCACAAGTCTGCTCTAGGATGTTCTAATATCTTTTGATAATCCTCCTTACTTGATAACTTGCTGTAGTATATTTAATGACCAAAGCCAGTCTAGGGGGATCCCTTTTGTCTCTTTGTTCCCTAAGTTCTACCTTGGGAACCTTCTCTGCCGCCGTCTTATAAAATCTTGACAAATTCCCCTCCCCTTATATTACCATTTAAGGTTGATTATTAATGGTGTAGTTCACCTTTAAGTTAACTTTTAATATGTTATAGAATGTGAGTTCAACACATAAAACCCCCACCCACATTCTATTCATTCCTAAGGAGTTTTTAGAAGTGTATTTACCAAAAACCCACAGGAATGAATAAAACATGAGTGAGTTTGTATGTACAGGTATTAAACTAAACTCGCATTTTTATAAATCTGCCCCTTTGCGTTGCTTTTCGGAGCATGGGGTGCAAGTCTTTGAGCCCCTCTGCACTGGGTAAATGTTCTTAGTTCGAATGTTCCAGCAGCATTCCGAAATAGTGAAAGCAAGTGGGTTTATTTGTGCCAAAAGCCGGGAGATGCTTGGGGCTCTGCTGCCCTTCCTCAGGCCTAACATATTAAAAGGGTTGTTCACCTTTAAATTTTATGATGTAGAGAATGCTGTTCTGAGACAATTTGCAATTGGTCTTCATTTTTTAGTATTGGTCGTTTTTTAAATATTTTACTTTTGGTTCGCAGCTCTCCAGTTTGGAATTTCAGCAGTAATCTGGTTGCTAGGGCCCCAGTTTACCTTAGTAACCAGGGAGTGATTTGAGTGTGACTAATATGTGAATAATAGAGAGGCTGAATAGAAAGATAAGTAATAAAAAGTAACAATAACAATAAAATTGTAGCCTCACAGAGCAATAGGTTTTGACTGCCGGGGTCAGTGACCCCTTTGTGAAACCTGGAAAGAGACGGGAGAAGACAAATAATTCAAAAACTATAAAAAATAAAAAATGCAGACCAAATGAAAGCTGCTTAGAAATGGCCATATTGATCAATCTGCTCCTGAGTGTAAGTGTAGTGCTGTCCGTTTACAACACTGTGTAGAGAGGGAACTATGGGAGTTGAAGAGCATCAGATTATGGGAATAGGCAAGTAACAGTATCTGAGTGTGGGTACATGGAAGTAATAAAGTAACAGGGTATGGGAGTAACAGAAGTGTCTGGCTTAGATTGGTTCCCCTGGCTAGATCTGAACCATTCAGCCAAACACAGGGTATTAACCACGACAAGGTTATTTGAGTTATATGGGAAAAGATCTTTCCAACAGGCATATTCCTATTTAGTAGGGATGCACCAAATCCACTATTTGCGATTAGATCAAAATTCTAATTGGATTTGCCTAGGAGTGTGGATCTGCTCCAATCCTGCTGAAATGGCTAAATCTTGGCCAAATCCTGAACCGAATCCTGGATTCTGTGCATCCCTACTATTTGTATGTATAACTTTATTTATAAAGCGCCACAAGGGTACGCAGCTCTGTAAAATCTAACAAAATACACAATTACACAGGGAGGACACGTTATAATAAATAAATAAATACAATAAATGCACAGGGAATAAGTGCCATGTGGTATGAGGCACAGTAGGAAGGAGGTCCCTGCCCCGTAGAGCTTACAATCTGAGTGGTTGGGTAACATACAGGCACAAACTGGAAGGTAAGAGTGCACCAGGTATGGGAATTTGCCCTTAAGTGCAGGACTGGGCAAAATAATGTTTTAGTGCTCCAGAAGGTAACAGCTGAGTTTCTTCTTAAAGAGAGTAGGTGAGTGTTCCCTACGGAGGGATTCAGGGATAGAGTTCCAGAGGTAAGGAGCAGCGAGATAGAAAGGTTTAAGACGAGAGAGCGCAGTGGGTGTGGATGGGGTAAAGAGACGGAGGCTCTGAGAGGAGCGGAGGAGACGACCAGGAACGAGACCATTGAAGAAATGTAGTGAGGAGCAGAGGAGGGAAGGGCTTTGAATGTGTTATTAATATGGTTAGAGAAGGAGAGTGACTGGTCAAAGATAACCCCAAGGCAGCGTGCTGAATTAACAGGGTTGATGGTCATGCCATCAATAGTAATGGTGAAAGGAGGAGAAGGGCCAGGTTTGGGCGGGAAGACCATGAGCTCTGTTTAGTCATTTGCACTTGGCTAGGGCAGATTCCATACTATTCCATTAGCATTCCCCTTTCAGCATATCTGCATCTCTTTGTTCTTCTTAAGGAGAAACTGATATGGGACTGATGTGTAAACTATATGTAACTTTTGCCATCCGATGCTTCTGAATCTGACAAGATAAAAACCGAAAATCCTTTCTTCTCTCATTGAAATACATTGACTGTCGGATGTAGATGCATGAACAAAAGAAAACATCCGACTTTATCTGATCCGACATTACATTACAGCTGTGGAAATCAGATTTTGTAGGATTGTACAAAATCTAATGCTGTTGCATGACAAGATCAGATAAAATCTTACCCACAAAATCTGATCAAAGTGCTTATGGAATTTAGCCCTTAGCCCAGCAATACATGTACTGCAACAATATTAAATCCTTATCCTAATACAGCTTAAATGCCAAAAACTGGTTTGTATTAGTTATTTACCCTATTTGATTAGGCTAGCTTTTGTAACAGTACATTTTACTATTAATGGGACCACCTTAAACAGCACTGGGATCCAACCCATGGATTAAGATTCCCTGGTGACCTTGTGAATGTAAATGTAACTCAATGCTACACCAAGAAACTGGGCCGGGATGCTTAAGCTTTATTTCATGGTATATGGCAGGCAGTTTAAGTACAGTATATACTGATAAAGCCTCCAGCGGATTAACGATAGAAGAGAAGGATGGCTGCTTCAGTTATCTCCTTGCTTGCACTCCATTTTTTTCTTGTTCCGTATCCACTCCAGTCATAGGCTGTAAAGTCCCCGCACTGTCTTGGGTTCTGTTCTGGGAAGTATCCCCCTCCTCCAATGCACAACTGTTGAGTTAAGGACAAGGCGCAAGCTGGTTACCAGTTTCAGAATGGCAGCACAGATCTATAGCATTAATTAGTGAGTGGCACCTGTGGAACTTGCCCATCTTTCTAAGAGACTTCCATGTTGCCAATAAGCCCCTCAGCTGGCCAAAGCCTTAATGCTTTTGTTAGGCCTGTGCCATTTTGACCACTGCAGCCCTTCCATGGAGAACCATGCAGTCAAAACCATGCCATGACCATAGAGAGATGGGTATCGCTTGAAGACAACAAAGCAAGTCATTTCTAAGCCGTGCCTCCTGGTCTGCATGGGTAAGCATCTATAACAGTAATGATCTATCCTTTCAAAAGAAGATGGTATGCTACCGGGGGCATCTTTGGTGGCACAAATCTTCACTGCTAAAAAGCACAAAACAAAAGGGCGCATTCATGTCTGCAACTACAGTGAGCAAAGCGCTATCTCCATGTTTCTTTCCCACAATGCACAATTCCACCATCGTTGTGTTTGCAAGGGAACAATATGCTCAGTTCAGTTGCACTGTGCCTCCCACAATTGCACCAGATTTGGAAAAATTACCACAACTGCGTGCGGATTTCTTTGCAAATCAGACACAATTGTGTAAATTCTGCCTGCCGTCATGTCCTGTGTTCGCCACGCGAGTGACCTCTTCCCCAAATCTTTAATGCGACACACCTTCAAAATATATTGCAATTGACAAAAAAATGCTTGCATGTATGCCCCCCCCCCCCCAAAAAAAGCAGCTCCACAATTATTAAGAATTATTTTTTTATTGTTACTCAACCAACACTTACATGTATCGCACTCTTCAACCTTCATTCCTGGACAGAAAGCCAATGCTGCTCCCTCTCTATTAAATACTCGAAACTGGACATAACCAGGGGTAAAATAACCTAATATGTATAGATGAATAAAAACAAATATAAACAGAATTTGTGTGTGTATAGTTCTTAAATATAGATAACAACCAAGACTTACCTCTTACAAAGTCTGAGTAAAAAGAAGCCGTCTTCTCGCAGCTTCCAAAGTCATACACTATTTGCTCAAAAGGTCCGTTGTCTCTTGGGCAGCGTCCAGCATTATATCTCAGCGGATATCGCTAAATAGTAATAATAAACAGTGACGCTTATAATGTGCAACATATGTACTCTGTCAGATCTGTATAAGCACAACATGCCCAGTAAGGTGCCAGGGAATTTAGTGGGGTTCTCAGCTATAGGTGAATATCCCAAGTTCTAGTGCCCAAAGTCTCTATGGTTTAATTACCTAATACCATAGAGCAAAATCTTCCCATTTTTTTTATTGGGCACAATAATATATTTGGGTTTACATCCCCTTTGACATCCTTGTTGCACAGAGAAAGGAACATGGCGCTCATGCAGTAATGCTGTCCAACATTTGGTAGCATTATTCTACAAACTGATTTCTATAGGCTCAGGACTAGGCACACTTTTTCACTGTTATTTATTTATGTCTACCCAAGGTCCCCAAACCCTATCAAACTTATCCGGGATGCTTTTTAATGTAATTTTTATTGTAAATATGTGGGCACTGATACTGGCAGGGGGAGCACCAGGGTGCATGAAAACTGCACGTGCCCAATTGATTTCACTATTGAGTACACTTTGAATCTGTTCCAGGCAACAGAAAACACAACGTTGACCTTATTCACCACTTTACTTTCATATTAAGAACATTATGTAATGTTGCGTTTTGAGGTTCTATTTTAGGGCACCAACCTGGAACAAGCTGAAAAGGTTTCCTCCTACTCTGGGAAATAAGTTATTGGTCGTGCGATATCTCTGAAGGGATGAACTTTTCCATCGTCTTAGCGGAGTCCTGTTGGGCACGTGCCACGCGCTGAGGTCCTTGGCTTGGATGTCATAATAGCCAGGATTCTGTCAGTTCAGGCAACGTGAAAAAGATAGAGAAAAAAATCTTGTGTAACAGTCTGATATGCCTAGCTGGTTCCTTTTCAGGGTTCCATGGCAGCAAACATTTTAAGGCTTATTTATGACTGCAAGTTGTGCCATTCTGGAAACAAATTGCCATGTATTTTACCCACAATGAAGGGTTTTTAACTCACTGGGGCCAAATGCATTGCTGTGTTCATTTGTATCCAGAGTTTCTCAGAGTAGGGACAGTTTCATTTTCGTCATTATCATGTTTGTGATTCACTCCATGCAAGTGTGCAGCACCTATTGAGGCAGCCTGCAGAGGGAAACCTGGAATTCCCAGCAGCTTGAAGGGGGTGGTAGCTCCAGGGTTCTCCCTCATCAATAGGTGCACTTGTTTGTGACTTAGAAGACAATGTGGTATGGATGCTCTGGCACCAAGCACAATTACAGGGATATGCAAGAAGTGCCTGAATGTAAGTACCTCTCATGAATGCTGTCAATCTGTGCAACAATTTTGGACTGGCCTACTAGACCTTAAGAGTATCTCTTGGTCAGTGCAGGCCAAAGTGTGCCCTATTCTGAATAAATGTCAAGCTAATATTTGTAATACAAAATTAATTTCTTATTTAGGTCCTTAGGAGGCCTAACACTGCTTTTGTGTTGGTAAATACTTTTGACAATGCAGTAGCCAGCACAGAAGGTGACTACCTAGTTAACCACACAGAGATTTATGCTTAGAAGAGTTGGTGGATTCAATCACATTCACAACAGTCCTGAGCATGACATTAGAAAGCCAGAAGGCCCAAAGAAAACATATAGGAAACTATCCATATGGTTAGCAGGAGACAAAAGCATCACAACTCCTTTGAAAGGCTAAAACATCCACACTGAAGTTTATATATCATGATTTTGTTTTTTCACAAATGGGTCTTATAATTTTTTTTTTAAATTCTGAATATAAATGATTGATGTGTTATGTGCTTTCTAAATAGAACTATGTTTCCTACTGCAGATCACTCTGCACTCTGGTGAATGGCAGATCGCTGTCTTGTTCTGGAATCAGCCAGACAGAGCTGGTAAAATCTGTCATTGACTCACAGCATGAGTGTGTTGGCTTGGCCTAGAACTCACAGATACTTTGTTGAAAAAATGGATAAGGACTGTCTGTGAACACTTTAATAAAAATCATTTAGTTTAGTGGATATATTTTGTAGTAAGGGCAGTTCACCTTATACAGTATATACCATATATAAGTGGAATTATCACCTTGTAATCATCACTAGTTGCTGCATCAGGCGACCCAAATGTTGCATGGTTTGCCCAGTTTCCATCCCCCTCTGGATAGTCAGCTCGATTTCCTTGTTGGCAGGACCAGCGATCCCCCACAGTGCACTTCCCTGCCATGTAGTTCTCATGCACACTGGCCACCAAAGTCCATCCTCCTCCATTTGTAGTCATGTCACAGAAGGTCTGGTAGGAGATTCCGTGTGAAGAGGTCAGTGTGTATATTCCATCTGTGATAATGCATAGCATAGGGACTTAACTACATGCCCATTGCATACGTACATGTCTCTCCTCCCACTGTCCCATTGTCACTCCACTTCTGTCATGATTTCTATGGGGTACTTTTTCTTTCTAAATTACACTGTTTACATAGGAAATAATTCACTCTGCCATTTAAATGTTATTCTTGAACCAACAAATGTATATTTTTAGCTGTAATATTGGTGTGTAGGCGCCATCTCAGTGCATTGTGCCTGAGTCTGAGCTTTCAGCCAGCGCTACACATTAGAACTGCTTTCAGCTAACCTATTGTTTCTCCTACTCCCATGTAACTGGAGGAGTCCCAAGCCGGACTTGGATTTCTTACTATTGAGTGCTATTCTGATACCTACTGGGAGCTGCTATCTTGCTCCCTTCCCATTGTTCTGCTGATTGGCTGCTGGGGGGGAAGGATATCACTCCAACTTGCAGCGCAGCAGTAAAGTGTGACTGAGTCTGAGCTTTCAGAAGGAGCCGGCGCTACACATTAGAACTGCTTTCAGCTAACCTATTGTTTCTCCTACTCCCATGTAACTGGAGGAGTCCCAAGCTGGACTTGGATTTCTTACTATTGAGTGCTATTCTGATACCTACTGGGAGCTGCTATCTTGCTCCCTTCCCATTCCCAGTGTGCAAATGTTGACCTGTTTACCAATATCGATTGAAATTGTTTATCAATTACGGCCTTGTGGGCCCCCCTACAGCCGCAGGGTCTGCGTCTTCTTCCATATTTACGCCCCTGCTAATAGACTCGAGAGCCATTTCTCACCTTGAGCATTTCTATTTGATTTCTTGATGTCCCAACAGCTCCTAAAAGTGAAGTGATCTGAGTTGTGCGACATTGCGCCTGAAATGAAAGTAATATCCATAGTTACATAGATCTTTGCTTTCTAAGGACGGTGGCACACTGCAGATCGTCTGGCATTCTCTTTCTTGTGAAAAGCTGCCGATTCCAAGCTCTACAAGTGGTCTCATAAAACTGATAACTTATGAGGTCTCGGTACAACTCTTTTGCAATTCTTGGCATTTTGAGAAATGATGGTGGAACAAAACTGCAGGAAATGCCTTTTGTGGCACTCCATATCAGGGAATACAAGTATATGGGTGGCATACTGACCAACTGCAATGCGCTATTACAATGCCACCAACAGGGCTGCTTTAAAGGGCACCTATCACTAAAAAATATTTTCCCCCACCAAAGGGGTTGGTAAGGGAGCTTCCGACACAGGTGATGTTGGGGCACATACATGCGCATATTAACCCAGTGCTACAATTCACTCATACCTGGTGCACTCTTACCTTCCAGTTTGTGCCTGTATGTTACCCAACCACTCAGATTGTAAGCTCTACGGGGCAGGGACCTCCTTTCTACTGTGTCTCATACCACATGGCACTTATACAGTATATATATATATATATATATAGAGTAGCTGTAGAGAGAGTCCGCACTCACAGGTCTTAAGAAAATATAGAGGTTTTATTCAAATCAACATCAAGATGTTGATTTGAATAAAACCTCTATATTTTCTTAAGACCTGTGAGTGCGGACTCTCTCTACAGCTGCTCCATCTATTATTTTGGGACTGCACCCAGGCTCCCTTGGACCTACTTATACGTGAGTGCCTGTCTTCTTGCAATATATATATATATACATATATGTATTTATTGTATTTATTTATTATATCACTTGTCCTCCGTGTGTAATTTTGTATTCTGTAAGACTGTACAGCGCTGCGTACCCTTGTGGCGCTTTATAAATAAAGTTATACATACATACATTATGTGCTGCATGACACTGAAGCTTGGGAGGTGCATCTCCTGCTTCTATGTCACATACATGCACATAATGTACATAATGGGGGAGCCAGGAGACTCGCTTATTATTCACATGAAACTGTGTGTGGCGCCATAGCACAAGTGAGGCAACATTTATGTGGAAAATATAACTGATTTACTGGCTAGGCAGCTTAAATACCAGAAGCTCAGTAGGAGGGGAGCAGCCAATCACAGCCCTGCAGTCACACAAGCAAAGGCAGGCTTCTGTTCCCTATCAGGTCTGCCTAGCTGCTGATTGGTCCCTATCCATCAATGCAGTGTGCTGAGTGCCGCCAACCCTCTGCACAGCCTGAGAAAGAGGCAACTTTTTTAAAGACAATCCTTCTATATTTAGAGGAGTATTATGCACTGGTATATTCTTAATTCTCCCATGATATGTCATGATATTACCAGTGGGCAATGATCTAATTGGCAGGCCCCTGCAATTGCGCCCCCAAATCAATTGTGGCAGTACTAACCTTGAGCAGGTGAACATGAAAAAGTAAGGCAAACAAAAAGTAATTTAGCGAACAGTAATCATGTAGTAATCCCAAGAAATATACTCACCCCATTGCTGAGAGAGTGCACCCACAGATATCAGGGACAGCAGGAGGAGATTGTACAGCAGCATCTTCCTCTGAACTGAAAGGAATAATTCCCATTCCAATCAAACCTTGTTACTATGTTGCAGAGACCCCCCTATAGGGCCCCTTTATAAATGGCCACTTAACAGCACTGTGCGTCAGGCCTGCAACTATTATCCATGCAGTGGTACTGCCGCTATCTATTTTCCAATATGCTTATATTTTAAAGTAGGGACTACGTTATTTATACACAAACTTCAGTGAATCATGTGACACAAGTGACATCACTGCGCGCCATTTATAAAAAGCACCATATTTAAGAAACTATTGTTCACAGCTCTTGTGTATTAATATATTGTAAATCCTGTGCTGCATCTAAACTATCCCACTTTATTATATATAGTTATTGAGAATAGGATTTTGAAAGTACATGTATAGGACCTGTTATTCAGAATGTTCGGGACCTGGGGCTTTCCAGATAAGGGATCTTTCCGTAATTTGGATCTCCATACCTTAAGTCTACTAAAAAATCATTTAAACATCTTTCAAAACTGGGTCAAGTTGTTATTATGGGGGACTTTAATTATCTGGACATTAACTGGAGTAATGGGGGGGCTAAGTCAGAAAAAGCTAGTAGGTTTGTAAATATGCTAAATGACAACTTTTTATTTCAGGCAGTTCAAGAACCCACTAGGAATGACGCTATTTTGGACCTGGTGATATCTAATAATAATGAACTTATCTCTAACATTTGTGTGGGTGAGCATTTGGGGAACAGTGATCACAACATGGTCTCCTTTGAGATAATGCTGCAGAGACAGCGCTATAAGGGAGTAACTAAAACGCTCAATTTTAGACGTGCAGACTTTGCCAGTATAAGGGCATCTCTGCAATGTGTCAACTGGGAAAGGCTTTTCATGGGGTTAGACACAGAAGGAAAATGGAACATCTTTAAAACATTGCTTTGTAGGTATACACAACAGTATACCCCCCTTGTAAGCAAGGAGAGGCAGCGCAAAGCAAAACCTTTATGGCTGAATAAAAGTGTTATTGTCGAGGTTGGTAAGAAAAAACGTGCTTTTAGGGCACTCAAGTTAGCTGGGACAGCGGAAACTTTCATCAGGTACAAGGAAGCAAATAAAGCATACAAAAAAGCTATCAGGCAAGCTAAAATAGAGATGGAAAGGGATATTGCAGCTAGGAGTAAAAAGAATCCAAAATTATTTTTTAATTATGTGAATAGTAAAAAAATGAAGCAAGAAGGGGTGGGAACTTTATTATCACGGGGGGGTAAGTTGGTTGATGAGAACGGGGAAAAAGCTGAAATTTTGAACTCTTATTTTTCATCTGTCTATACATCTGAGGAGCCAGATAATGAAGGCTTCCCTTGTAATATGCCCAGTTCTAGTAATTTAGCTACTGGCGCATGGGTCACTCGGGAGGAAATTCAAAAGAGACTTGAACATGTAAAGGTAAACAAAGGTCCAGGGCCGGATGGGATTCATCCCAGGGTATTAAATGAGCTGAGCGCTGTGATTGCCAAGCCTCTTCACTTAATTTTTCAGGATTCATTGAGGTCTGGCATGGTGCCGAGAGACTGGCGGATTGCTAATGTGGTGCCGTTATTTAAAAAGGGATCTCGTTCTCAGCCTGAAAACTATAGGCCTGTTAGTCTGACATCAGTAGTAGGAAAGCTTTTGGAAGGGGTAATAAGGGATAGGGTACTTGAATACATTGCAGTTCACAATACTATTAGTTTGTGCCAGCATGGTTTTATGCGTAACAGATCTTGCCAGACTAATTTAGTCGCCTTTTATGAGGAGGTGAGTAGGAACCTTGATGCTGGAATGGCAGTTGATGCCATCTACTTGGACTTTGCTAAAGCGTTTGATACAGTACCTCACAGAAGGTTAATGATCAAATTAAGGAATATTGGCCTAGAACATAATATTTGTAATTGGATAGAGAACTGGCTGAAGGATAGAGTACAAAGAGTGGGGGTAAATGGAACATTTTCTAATTGGACCAGTGTGGTTAGTGGAGTACCGCAGGGGTCAGTCCTTGGGCCTTTGCTTTTTAACTTGTTTATTAATGACCTGGAGGTGGGCATAGACAGTACTGTTTCTATTTTTGCTGATGACACAAAATTGTGCAAAACTATAAGTTCCATGCAGGATGCTGCCGCTTTGCAGAGCGATTTGACAAAATTGGAAATCTGGGCAGCAAACTGGAAAATGAGGTTCAATGTTGATAAGTGCAAAGTTATGCATTTTGGTAGAAATAATATAAACGCGAACTATCTACTGAATGGTAGTGTGTTGGGGGCATCCTTAATGGAGAAGGATCTGGGGGTTTTTGTTGATAACAAGTTGTCTAATTCCAGGCAGTGTCATTCTGTGGCTACTAAAGCAAATAAAGTGCTGTCTTGTATAAAAAAGGGCATTGACTCAAGGGATGAAAACATAATTTTGCCCCTTTATAGGTCCCTGGTAAGGCCTCACCCTGAGTATGCAGTGCAGTTTTGGGCTCCAGTCCTTAAGAAGGATATTAATGAGCTGGAGAGAGTGCAGAGACGTGCAACTAAACTGGTTAAGGGGATGGAAGATTTAAACTATGAGGTGAGACTGTCGAGGTTGGGGTTGTTTTCTCTGGAAAAGAGGCGCTTGCGAGGGGACATGATTACTCTGTACAAGTACATTAGAGGGGATTATAGGCAGATGGGGGATGTTTTTTTTCCCATAAAAACAATCAACGCACCAGAGGTCACCCCTTTAGATTAGAGGAACGGAGCTTCCATTTGAAGCAGCGTAGGTGGTTTTTCACGGTGAGGGCAGTGAGGTTGGGGAATGCCCTTCCTAGTGATGGGGTAATGGCAGATTCTGTTAATGCCTATAAGAGGGGCCTGGATGAGTTCTTGATCAATCAGAATATACAAGGCTATTGTGATACTAATACCTACAGTTAGTATTAGTGGTTGTATTTATAGTTTATGTATGTGAGTGTATAGATTGGTACGTGTGGGTTAGGTGTTGCTGGGTTTACTTGGATGGGTTGAACTTGATGGACACTGGATTTTTTATACCCTATCTAACTATGTAACTAAGCTGACATCACTGTGACATCACTGTGACATCACTGTGACATCACTGTGACATAGTAACATAGTAAGTTATCCTGTATTCCCTCACTTGCCTAGTGCAGTCCCATTAAGGGTATAAGTGGCTTGCATATTTTTACATCCCAGGTGCATGACCTTACATTTATCCACATTAAATCTCATCTGCCACTTAGCCGCCCAGATTGCCAGTTGGTCAAGATCCTGCTGCAAGGATGCCACATCCTGGATAGTATTGACTGGTCTGCAGAGTTTAAAGGAACATAATTGACTTAGGGAGGGTCCAGAGAAGGGCAACTAAGCTGCCATCACTGTGACATCACTGTGACATCACTGTGACATCACTGTGGCATAGTATCATAGCAAGTTACCCTGTATTCCCTCACTTGCCTAGTGCAGTCTCATTAAGGGTATAAGTGGCTTGCATATTTTTACATCCCAGGTGCATGACCTTACATTTATCCACATTAAATCTCATCTGCCACTTAGCCGCCCAGATTGTCAGTTAGTCAAGATCCTGCTGCAAGTATGCCACATCCTGGATAGAATTGACTGGTCTGCAGAGTTTAATGGGACATTATTGACTTAGGGAGGGTCCAGAGAAGGGCAACTAAGCTGACATCACTTTGACATAACTGTGACATCACTGTGACATCACTCTGACATCACTGTGACATCACACTGACATCACTGTGACATAGTAACATAGAAGGTTACCCTTTATTCCCTCACTTGCCTAGTGCAGTCCCATTAAGGGTATACGGGGCTTGCATATTTTTAAATCCCAGGTGCATGACCTTACATTTATCCACATTAAATCTCATCTGCCACTTAGCCGCCCAGATTGCCAGTTGGTCAAAATCCTGCTGAAAGAATGCCACATCCTGAATAGAATTGACTGATCTGCAGAGTTTAACGGGACATTATTGACTTAAAGAGGGTCCAGAGAAGGGCAACTAAGCTGACTTCACTTTGACATCACTGTGACATCACTGTGACATCACTGTGACATCACTGTGACATCACTGTGACATCACACTGACATCACTTTGACATCACTCTGACATCACACTGACATCCCTGTGGCATAGTAACATAGAAAGTTACCCTTTATTCCCTCACTTGCCTAAGCTGACATCACTGTGACATCACTGTGACATCACTGTGACATCACTGTGACATCACTGTGACATAGTAACATAGTAAGTTACCCTGTATTCCCTCACTTACCTAGTGCAGTCTCATTAAGGGTATAAGTGGCTTTCATATTTTTACATCCCAGGTGCATGACCTTACATTTATTCACATTAAATCTCTTCTGCCACTTAGCCACCCAGATTGCCAGTTGGTCAAGATACTGCTGCAAGGATGCCACATCCTGGATAGAATTGACTGATCTACAGAGGTTAACAGACATTATTGACTTAGAGAGGGTGAAGAGAAGGGCAACTAAGCTGACATCACTTTGACATCACTATGACATCACTGTGACATCACTCTGACATCACACTGACATCACTGTGACATCACTGTGACATCACTGTGACATCACTGTAACATAGTAACATAAAAAGTTACCCTTTATTCCCTCACTTGCCTAAGCTGACATCACTGTGACATCACTGTGACATCACTGTGACATCACTCTGACATCACTGTGACATCACACTGACATCACTGTGACATAGTAACATAGAAAGTTACCCTTTATTCCCTCACTTGCCTAGTGCAGTGCTATTAAGGGTATGAGTGGCTTGCATATTTTTAAATCCCAGGTGCATGACCTTACATTTATCCACATTAAATCTCATCTGCCACTTAGCTGCCCAGATTGCCAGTTGGTCAAAATCCTGCTGCAAGGATGCCACATCCTGGATAGAATTTACTGGTCTGCAGAGTTTAACAGGACATTATTGACTTAGAGAGGGTCCAGAGAAGGGCAACTAAGCTGACTTCACTTTGACATCACTGTGACATCACTGTGACATCACTGTGACATCACTGTGACATCACTGTGACATCACTGTGGCATAGTAACATAGCAAGTTACCCTGTATTCCCTCACTTGCCTAGTGCAGTCTCATTAAGGGTATAAGTGGCTTGCATATTTTTACATCCCAGGTGCATGACCTTACATTTATCCACATTAAATCTCTTCTGCCACTTAGCCGCCCAGATTGTCAGTTGGTCAAAATCCTGCTGCAAGGATGCCACATCCTGGATAGAATTGACTGATCTACAGAGTTTAACAGACATTATTGACTTAGAGAGGGTGCAGAGAAGGGCAACTAAGCTGACATCACTGTGACATCACTCTGACATCACTGTGACATCACTCTGACATCACTGTGACATCACTGTGACATCACTGTGACATCACGGTGACATCACTGTGACATCACTCTGACATCACACTGACATCACTTTGACATAGTAACATAGAAAGGTACCCTTTATTCCCTCACTTGCCTAAGCTGACATCACTGTGACATCACTGTGACATCACTGTGACATCACTCTGACATCACTGTGACATCACACTGACATCACTGTGACATAGTAACATAGAAAGTTACCCTTTATTCCCTCACTTGCCTAGTGCAGTGCTATTAAGGGTATGAGTGGCTTGCATATTTTTAAATCCCAGGTGCATGACCTTACATTTATCCACATTAAATCTCATCTGCCACTTAGCCGCCCAGATTGCCAGTTGGTCAAAATCCTGCTGCAAGGATGCCACATCCTGGATAGAATTTACTGGTCTGCAGAGTTTAACAGGACATTATTGACTTAGAGAGGGTCCAGAGAAGGGCAACTAAGCTGACTTCACTTTGACATCACTGTGACATCACTGTGACATCACTGTGGCATAGTAACATAGCAAGTTACCCTGTATTCCCTCACTTGCCTAGTGCAGTCTCATTAAGGGTATAAGTGGCTTGCATATTTTTACATCCCAGGTGCATGACCTTACATTTATCCACATTAAATCTCTTCTGCCACTAAGCCGCCCAGATTGTCAGTTGGTCAAAATCCTGCTGCAAGGATGCCACATCCTGGATAGAATTGACTGATCTACAGAGTTTAACAGACATTATTGACTTAGAGAGGGTGCAGAGAAGGGCAACTAAGCTGACATCACTGTGACATCACTATGACATCACTGTGACATCACTGTGACATCACTGTGACATCACTCTGACATCACACTGACATCACTGTGACATAGTAACATAGAAAGGTACCCTTTATTCCCTCACTTGCCTAAGCTGACATCACTGTGACATCACTGTGACATCACTGTGACATCACTCTGACATCACTGTGACATCACACTGACATCACTGTGACATAGTAACATAGAAAGTTACCCTTTATTCCCTCACTTGCCTAGTGCAGTGCCATTAAGGGTATGAGTGGCTTGCATATTTTTAAATCCCAGGTGCATGACCTGACATTTATCCACATTAAATCTCATCTGCCACTTAGCCGCCCAGATTGCCAGTTGGTCAAAATCCTGCTGCAAGGATGCCACATCCTGGATAGAATTGACTGGTCTGCAGAGTTTAATGGGACATTATTGACTTAGAGAGGGTCAAGAGAAGGGTAACTAAGCTGACATCACTGTGACATCACTGTGACATCACTGTGACATAGTAACATAAAAAGTTACCCTTTTTCCCTCACTTGCCTAAGCTGACATCACTTTGACATCACTGTGACATCACTGTGACATCACTGTGACATCACTGGGACATCACACTGACATCACTGTGACATAGTAACATAGAAGGTTACCCTTTATTCCCTCACTTGCCTAGTGCAGTGCCATTAAGGGTATGAGTGGCTTGCATATTTTTAAATCCCAGGTGCATGACCTTACATTTATCCACATTAAATCTCATCTGCCACTTAGCTGCCCAGATTGCCAGTTGGTCAAAATCCTGCTGCAAGGATGCCACATCCTGGATAAAATTGACTGGTCTGCAGAGTTTAACGGGACATTATTGACTTAGACAGGGTCAAGAGAAGGGTAACTAAGCTGACATCACTGTGACATCACTGTGACATCATTGTGACATCACTGTGACATCACTGTGACATAGTAACATAAAAAGTTACCCTTTATTCCCTCACTTGCCTAAGCTGACATCACTGTGACATCACTGTGACATCACTGTGACATCACTGTGACATCACTCTGAAATCACACTGACATCACTGTGACATAGTTACATAGAAAGTTACCCTGTATTCCCTAACTTACCTAGTGCAGTTTCATTAAAGGTATAAGTGGCTTTCATATTTTTACATCCCAGGTGCATGACCTTACATTTATCCACATTAAATCTCATCTGCCACTTAGCCACCCAGATTGCCAGTTGGTCAAAATCCTGCTGCAAGGATGCCACATCCTGGATAGAATTGACTGGTTTGAAGAGTTTAACGGGACATTATTAACTTAGAGAGGGTCAAGAGAAGGGCAACTAAGCTGACGTCACTTTGACATCACTGTGACATCACTCTGACATCACACTAACATCACTGTGACATCACACTGACATCACTGTGACATCACACTGACATCACACTGACATCACTGTGACATAGTAACATAGTAAGTTACCCTGTATTCCCTAACTTGCCTAGTGCAGTCTCATTAAAGGTATAAGTGGCTTTCATATTTTTACATCCCAGGTGCATGACCTTACATTTATCCACATTAAATCTCATCTGCCACTTAGCCGCCCAGATTGCCAGTTGGTCAAAATCCTGCTGCAAGGATGCCACATCCTGGACAGAATTGACTGGTCTGCAGAGTTTAATGGGACATTATTGACTAAGAGAAGGTCCAGAGAAGGGCAACTAAGCTGACATCACTTTGACATCCCTATGACATCACTCTGACATCACTGTGACATCACTGTGACATCACTGTGACATCACTCTGACATCACTCTGACATCACACTGACATCCCTGTGATATAGTAACATAGAAAGTTACCCTTTATTCCCTCACTTGCCTAAGCTGACATCACTGTGACATCACTGTGACATCACTGTGACATCACTGTGACATCACTGTGACATCACTGTGACATCACTGTGACATTACTCTGACTTCACTCTGACATCACTGTGACATAGTAACATAGTAAGTTAACCTGTATTTTTTCACTTACCTAGTGCAGTCTCATTAAGGGTATAAGTGGCTTTCATATTTTTACATCCCAGGTGCATGACCTTACATTTATCCACATTAAATCTCATCTGCCACTTAGCCGCCCAGATTGCCAGTTGGTCAAGATACTGCTGCAAGGATGCCACATCCTGGATAGAATTGATTGATCTACAGAGTTTAACAGACATTATTGACTTAGAGAGGGTGAAGAAAAGGGCAACTAAGCTGACACCACTTTGACATCACTATGACATCACTGTGACATCACATTGACATCACTCTGACATCACTGTGACATCACTGTGACATAGTAACATAAAAAGTTACCCTTTATTCCCTCACTTGCCTAAGCTGACATCACTGTGACATCACTGTGACATCACTGTGACATCACTGTGACATCACTGTGACATCACACTGACATCACTGTGACATAGTAAAATAGAATGTTACCCTTTATTCCCTCACTTGCCTAGTGCAGTGCCATTAAGGGTATGAGTGGCTTGCATATTTTTAAATCCCAGGTGCATGACCTTACATTTATCCACATTAAATCTCATCTGCAACTTAGCCACCCAGATTGCCAGTTGGTCAACATCCTGCTGCAAGGATGCCACATCCTGGATAGAATTGACTGGTCTGCAGATTTTAACGGGACATTATTGTCTTAGAGAGGGTCAAGAGAAGGGTAACTAAGCTGACATCACTGTGACATCACTGTGACATCACTGTGACATCACTGTGACATCACTCTGACATCACTCTGACATCACAGTGACATCACTGTGACATCACTGTGACATAGTAATATAAAAAGTTACCCTTTATTCCCTCACTTACCTAAGCTGACATCACTTTCACATCACTGTGACATCACTCTGACATCACACTGACATCACTGTGACATAGTAATATAGAAAGTTACCCTTTATTCTCTCACTTGCCTAGTGCAGTCCCATTAAGGGTATGAGTGGCTTGCATATTTTTAAATCCCAGGTGCATGACCTTACATTTATCCACATTAAATCTCATCTGCCACTTAGGCGCCCAGATTGCCAATTGGTCAAAATCCTGCTGCAAGGATGCCACATCCTAGATAGAATTGACTGGTCTGCAGAGTTTAATGGGACATTATTGACTAAGAGAGGGACCAGAGAAGGGCAACTAAGCTGACATCAATTTGACATCAATATGACATCACTGTGACATCACTGTGACATCACTGTGACATCACTGTGGAATAGTAACATAGAAAGTTACCCTTCATTCCCTCACTTGCCTAAGCTGACATCACTGTGACAACACTGTGACATCACTGTGACATCACTGTGACATCACTGTGACATAGTAACATAGTAAGTTACCCTGTATTCCCTCACTTGCCTAGTGCAGTCTCATTAAGGGTATAAGTGGCTTTCATATTTTTACGTCCCAGGGGCATGACCTTACATTTATCCACATTAAATCTCATCTGCCACTTAGCCGCCCAGATTGCCAGTTGGTCAAGATACTGCTGCAAGGATGCCACATCCTGGATAGAATTGACTGATCTACAGAGTTTAACAGACATTATTGACTTAGAGAGGGTGCAGAGAAGGGCAACTAAGCTGACATCACTATGACATCACTATGACATCACTGTGACATCACTGTGACATCACACTGACATCACTGTGACATCACACTGACATCACTGTGACATCACTGTGACATCACTGTGACATAGTAACATATAAAGTTACCCTTTATTCCCTCACTTGCCTAAGCTGACATCACTGTGACATCACTGTGACATCACTGTGACATCACTGTGACATCACACTGACATCACTGTGACATCACTGTGACATAGTAACATAAAAAGTTACCCTTTATTCCCTCACTTGCCTAAGCTGACATCACTTTGACATCACTGTGACATCACTGTGACATCACTCTGACATCACTCTGACATCACACTGACATCACTGTGACATAGTAACATAGAAAGTTACCCTTTATTCCCTCACTTGCCTAGTGCAGTCCCATTAAGGGTATGAGTGGCTTTCATATGTTTACATCCCAGGTGCATGACCTTACATTTATTCCCTCACTTGCCTAAGCTGACATCACTGTGACATCACTGTGACATCACACTGACATCACTCTGACATCACTGTGACATCACACTGACATCACTGTGACATAGTAACATAGAAATTGACCCTTTATCCCCTCACTTGCCTAGTTCAGTCTCATTAAGGGTATAAGTGGCTTTCATATGTTTACATCCCAGGTGCATGACCTTACATTTATTCCCTCACTTGCCTAAGCTGACATCACTGTGACATCACTGTGACATCACTGTGACATCACTGTGACATCACTGTGACATAGTAACATAGTAAGTTACCCTGTATTCCCTCACTTGCCTAGTGCAGTCTCATTAAGGGTATAAGTGGCTTTCATATTTTTACATCCCAGGTGCATGACCTTACATTTATCCACATTAAATCTCATCTGCCACTTAGCCGCCCAGATTGCCAGTTGGTCAAGATACTGCTGCAAGGATGCCACATCCTGGATAGAATTGACTGATCTACAGAGTTTAACAGACATTATTGACTTAGAGAGGGTGCAGAGAAGGGCAACTAAGCTGACATCACTATGACATCACTGTGACATCACTGTGACATCACACTGACATCACTGTGACATCACTGTGACATCACTGTGACATAGTAACATATAAAGTTACCCTTTATTCCCTCACTTGCCTAAGCTGACATCACTTTGACATCACTGTGACATCACTGTGACATCACTGTGACATCACACTGACATCACTGTGACATAGTAACATAGAAAATTACCCTTTATTCCCTCACTTGCCTAGTGCAGTGCCATTAAGGGTATGAGTGGTTTGCATATTTTTAAATCCCAGGTGCATGACCTTACATTTATCCACATTAAATCTCATCTGCCACTTTGCCTCCCAGATTGCCAGTTGGTCAAGATACTGCTGCTAGGATGCCACATCCTGGATAGAATTGACTGATCTACAGAGTTTAACAGACATTATTGACTTAGAGAGGGTGCAGAGAAGGGCAACTAAGCTGACATCACTGTGACATCACTGTGACATCACTCTGACATCACACTGACATCACTGTGACATCACTGTGACATCACTGTGACATAGTAACATATAAAGTTACCCTTTATTCCCTCACTTGCCTAAGCTGACATCACTTTGACATCACTGTGACATCACTGTGACATCACTGTGACATCACTGTGACATTACTGTGACATCACTCTGACATCACTGTGACATCACACTGACATCACTGTGACATAGTAACATAGAAAGTTACCCTTTATCCCCTCACTTGCCTAAGCTGACATCACTTTGACATCACTGTGACATCACACTGACATCACTGTGACATAGTAACATAGAAATTGACCCTTTATCCCCTCACTTGCCTAGTTCAGTCTCATTAAGGGTATAAGTGGCTTTCATATGTTTACATCCCAGGTGCATGACCTTACATTTATTCCCTCACTTGCCTAAGCTGACATCACTGTGACATCACTGTGACATCACTGTGACATCACTGTGACATCACTGTGACATAGTAACATAGTAAGTTACCCTGTATTCCCTCACTTGCCTAGTGCAGTCTCATTAAGGGTATAAGTGGCTTTCATATTTTTACATCCCAGGTGCATGACCTTACATTTATCCACATTAAATCTCATCTGCCACTTAGCCGCCCAGATTGCCAGTTGGTCAAGATACTGCTGCAAGGATGCCACATCCTGGATAGAATTGACTGATCTACAGAGTTTAACAGACATTATTGACTTAGAGAGGGTGCAGAGAAGGGCAACTAAGCTGACATCACTATGACATCACTATGACATCACTGTGACATCACTGTGACATCACACTGACATCACTGTGACATCACTGTGACATAGTAACATATAAAGTTACCCTTTATTCCCTCACTTGCCTAAGCTGACATCACTTTGACATCACTGTGACATCACTGTGACATCACTGTGACATCACTGTGACATCACTGTGACATCACACTGACATCACTGTGACATAGTAACATAGAAAATTACCCTTTATTCCCTCACTTGCCTAGTGCAGTGCCATTAAGGGTATGAGTGGTTTGCATATTTTTAAATCCCAGGTGCATGACCTTACATTTATCCACATTAAATCTCATCTGCCACTTAGCCGCCCAGATTGCCAGTTGGTCAAGATACTGCTGCAAGGATGCCACATCCTCGATAGAATTGACTGATCTACAGAGTTTAACAGACATTATTGACTTAGAGAGGGTGCAGAGAAGGGCAACTAAGCTGACATCACTATGACATCACTATGACATCACTGTGACATCACTGTGACATCACACTGACATCACTGTGACATCACTGTGACATCACTGTGACATAGTAACATATAAAGTTACCCTTTATTCCCTCACTTGCCTAAGCTGACATCACTTTGACATCACTGTGACATCACTGTGACATCACTGTGACATCACTGTGACATCACACTGACATCACTGTGACATAGTAACATAGAAAATTACCCTTTATTCCCTCACTTGCCTAAGCTGACATCACATTGACATCACTGTGACTTCACTGTGACATCACTGTGACATCACTGTGACATCACTGTGACATAGTAACATAGTAAGTTACCCTGTATTCCCTCACTTGCCTAGTGCAGTCTCATTAAGGGTAAAAGTGGCTTTCATATTTTTACATCCCAGGTGCATGACCTTACATTTATCCACATTAAATCTCATCTGCCACTTAGCCGCCCAGATTGCCAGTTGGTCAAGATACTGCTGCAAGGATGCCACATCCTGGATAGAATTGACTGATCTACAGAGTTTAACAGACATTATTGACTTAGAGAGGGTGCAGAGAAGGGCAACTAAGCTGACATCACTATGACATCACTATGACATCACTGTGACATCACACTGACATCACCGTGACATCACTGTGACATAGTAACATATAAAGTTACCCTTTATTCCCTCACTTGCCTAAGCTGACATCACTTTGACATCACTGTGACATCACTGTGACATCACTGTGACATCACTGTGACATCACTGTGACATCACACTGACATCACACTGACATCACTGTGACATAGTAACATAGAAAATTACCCTTTATTTCCTCACTTGCCTAGTGCAGTGCCATTAAGGGTATGAGTGGTTTGCATATTTTTAAATCCCAGGTGCATGACCTTACATTTATCCACATTAAATCTCATCTGCCACTTAGCCGCCCAGATTGCCAGTTGGTCAAGATACTGCTGCAAGGATGCCACATCCTGGATAGAATTGACTGATCTACAGAGTTTAACAGACATTATTGACTTAGAGAGGGTGCAGAGAAGGGCAACTAAGCTGACATCACTATGACATCACTGTGACATCACTGTGACATCACTCTGACATCACACTGACATCACTGTGACATCACTGTGACATCACTGTGACATAGTAACATATAAAGTTACCCTTTATTCCCTCACTTGCCTAAGCTGACATCACTTTGACATCACTGTGACATCACTGTGACATCACTGTGACATCACTCTGACATCACTGTGACATCACACTGACATCACTGTGACATAGTAACATAGAAAGTTACCCTTTATCCCCTCACTTTCCTAGTGCAGTGCCATTAAGGGTATGAGTGGTTTGCATATTTTTAAATCCCAGGTGCATGACCTTACATTTATCCACATTAAATTTCATCTGCCACTTAGCCGCCCAGATTGCCAGTTGGTCAAAATCCTGCTGCAAGGATGCCACATCCTGGATAGAATTGACTGGTCTGCAGAGTTTAATGGGACATTATTGACTTAGAGAGGGTCAAGTGAAGGGTAACTAAGCTGACATCACTGTGACATCACTGTTACATAGTAACATAAAAAGTTACCCTTTATTCCCTCACTTGCCTAAGCTGACATCACTTTGACATCACTGTGACATCACTCTGACATCACACTGACATCACTGTGACATAGTAACATAGAAAATTACCCTTTATTCCCTCACTTGCCTAGTGCAGTCCCATTAAGGGTATGAGTGGCTTGCATATTTTTAAATCCCAGGTGCATGACCTTACATTTATCAACATTAAATCTCATCTGCCACTTAGCCGCCCAGATTGCCAGTTGGTCAAGATACTGCTGCAAGGATGCCACATCCTGGATAGAATTGACTGATCTACAGAGTTTAACAGACATTATTGACTTAGAGAGGGTGAAGAGAAGGGCAACTAAGCTGACATCACTTTGACATCACTATGACATCACTGTGACATCACTGTGACATCACTGTGACATCACACTGACATCACTGTGACATCACTGTGACATAGTAACATAAAATGTTACTCTTTCTTCCCTCACTTACCTAAGCTGACATCACTTTGACATCACTGTGACATCACTGTGACATCAATCTGACATCACTCTGACATCACACTGACATCACTGGGACATAGTAACATAGAAAGTTACCCTTTATTGCCTCACTTGCCTAAGCTGACATCACTTTGACATCACTGTGACATCACTGTGACATCACTGTGACATCACTGTGACATCACTGTGACATAGTAACATAGAAAGTTACCCTTTATTCCCTCACTTGCCTAGTGCAGTGCCATTAAGGGTATGAGTGGCTTGCATATTTTTAAATCCCAGGTGCATGACCTTACATTTATCCACATTAAATCTCATCTGCCACTTAGCCGCCCAGATTGCCAGTTGGTCAAGATACTGCTGCAAGGATGCCACATCCTGGATAGAATTGACTGATCTACAGAGTTTAAAAGACATTATTGACTTAGAGAGGGTGAAGAGAAGGGCAACTAAGCTGACATCACTATGACATCACTGTGACATCACTGTGACATCACACTGATATCACTGTGACATCACTGTGACATCACTGTGACATAGTAACATAAAAAGTTACCCTTTATTCCCTCACTTGCCTAAGCTGACATCACTTTGACATCACTGTGACATCACTGTGACATCACTGTGACATCACTGTGACATCACTGTGACATCACTGTGACATCACACTGACATCACTGTGACATAGTAACATAGAAAGTTACCCTTTATTCCCTCACTTGCCTAGTGCAGTGCCATTAAGGGTATGAGTGGCTTGCATATTTTTAAATCCCAGGTGCATGACCTTACATTTATCCACATTAAATCTCATCTGCCACTTAGCCGCCCAGATTGCCAGTTGGTCAAAATCCTGCTGCAAGGATGCCACATCCTGGATAGAATTGACTGGTCTGCAGAGTTTAATGGGACATTATTGACTTAGAGAGGGTCAAGTGAAGAGTAACTAAGCTGACATCACTGTGACATCACTGTGACATCACTGTGAACTCACTGTTACATCACAGTGACATCACTGTGACATCACTGTGACATCACTGTGACATAGTAACATAAAAAGTTACCCTTTATTCCCTCACTTGCCTAAGCTGACATCACTTTGACATCACTGTGACATCACTGTGACATCACTGTGACATCACTCTGACATCACACTGACATCACTGTGACATAGTAACATAGAAAGTTACCCTTTATTTCCTCACTTGCCTAGTGCAGTCCCATTAAGGGTATGAGTGGCTTGCATATTTTTAAATCCCAGGTGCATGACCTTACATTTATCCACATTAAATCTCATCTGCCACTTAGCCGCCCAGATTGCCAGTTGGTCAAAATCCTGCTGCAAGGATGCCACATCCTGGATAGAATTGACTGGTCTGCAGAGTTTAATGGGACATTATTGACTTAGAGAGGGTCAGGTGAAGGGTAACTAAGCTGACATCACTGTGACATCACTGTGACATCACTGTGAACTCACTGTGACATCACAGTGACATCACTGTGACATCACTGTGACATAGTAATATATAAAGTTACCCTTTATTCCCTCACTTGCCTAAGCTGACATCACTTTGACATCACTGTGACATCACTCTGACATCACACTGACATCACTGTGACATAGTAACATAGAAAGTTACCCTTTATTCCCTCACTTGCCTAGTGCAGTCCCATTAAGGGTATGAGTGGCTTGCATATTTTTAAATCCCAGGTGCATGACCTTACATTTATCAACATTAAATCTCACCTGCCACTTAGCCGCCCAGATTGCTAGTTGGTCAAGATACTGCTGCAAGGATGCCACATCCTGGATAGAATTGACTGATCTACAGAGTTTAACAGACATTATTGACTTAGAGAGGGTGAAGAGAAGGGCAACTAAGCTGACATCACTTTGACATCACTGTGACATCACTGTGAAATCACTGTGACATCACTGTGACATCACTGTGACATCACTGTGACATCACTGTGACATAGTAACATAAAAAGTTACCCTTTCTTCCCTCACTTGCCTAAGCTGACATCACTGTGACATCACTGTGACATCACTGTGACATCACTCTGACATCACTCTGACATCATAGTGACATCACTGTGACATAGTAACGTAGAAAGTTACCCTTTTTTCCCTCACTTAACTAAGCTGACATCACTGTGACATAGTAACATAGTAACATAGTAACATAGTAAGTTGGGTTGAAAAAAGACATACGTCCATCAAGTTCAACCATAATGCCTATATATAACCTGCCTAACTACAAGTTGATCCAGAGGAAGGCAAAAAACCCCATCTGAAGCCTCTCTAATTTGCCTCAGAGGGGAAAAAATTCCTTCCTGACTCCAAGATGGCAATCGGACCAGTCCCTGTATCAACTTGTACTAAGAGCTATCTCCCATAACCGTGTATTCCCTCACTTGCTAAGAATCCATCCAGCCCCTTCTTAAAGCTATATAATGTATCAGCCAGTACGACTGATTCGGGGAGGGAATTCCACAACTTCACAGCTCTCACTGTAAAAAATCCTTTCCGAATATTTAAATGGAACCTCCCTTCTTCTAAACGGAGTGGGTGCCCTCGTGTCCGTTGGAAGGACCTACTGGTAAATAAAACATTAGAGAGGTTATTATATGATCCCCTTATATATTTATACATAGTTATCATGTCACCTCTTAAGCGCCTCTTCTCCAGTGTAAACAGACCCAACTTGGCCAGTCTTTCTTCATAACTGAGACTTTCCATACCCTTTACCAGCTTAGTTGCCCTTCTCTGGACCCTCTCTAGCTCAATAATGTCCCGTTTGAGCACTGGAGACCAAAACTGAACAGCATATTCTAGATGGGCCTTACCAGTGCTCTGTAAAGGGGAAGAATAACCCCCTCCTCCCGTGAATCTATACCCCTTTTTAATACAGCTCAGAACCTTGTTTGCCCTTGCAGCTGCTGCCTGGCATTGCTTGCTACAGCCAAGTTTATTATCTACAAGGACTCCAAGATCCTTCTCCATTATGGATTTACCTAGTGCAGTCCCATTAAGGGTATACAGGGCTTGCATATTTTTACATCCCAGGTGCATGACCTTACATTTATCCACATTAAATCTCATCTGCCACTTAGCTGCCCAGATTGCCAGTTGGTCAAGATCCTGCTGCAGGGATGTCACATCCTGGATAGAATTGACTGGTCTGCAGAGTTTTGTGTCATCTGCAAACACTGATACATTACTCATAATACCCTCCCCTAAGTCATTTATGAACAAATTAAACAAAAGTGGACCAGTACAGAACCCTGAGGGACCCCACTGAGAACCTTACTCCAAGTAGAGAATGTACCATTAACAACCACCCTCTGTACCCGATCCTGTAGCCAGTTTTCTATCCATGTGCAAACGACTTCACTAAGACCAATAGACCTTAGCTTAGAAGCAGTCGTTTGTGGGGAACGGTATCCAAATGCTTTGGCAAAATCCAAATAGATTATATCTACTGCATCCCCACTGTCCAGCTTCTTACTTACCTCATCATAAAAGCAATTAAATTGGTCTGACATGACCTGTCCTTCATAAAGCCATGCTGATTACTGCTCATAATGCATTCTCCCACTACATAATTTTGAATGTGATCCCTTAACAAGCCTTCAAATAACTTGCCCCACCACGGATGTCAAACTTACAGGCCTATAATTGCCAGGCTGAGATCTTATTCCCTTTTTAAATATGGGAGTGACATTCCGCCTTCTTCCAATCACTAGGTACCATACCTGATGAAAGAGAGTCTGAGAATATCAGAAACAAGGGCCACTGCAATTCTGCCCCTAGCTCTCTCAGTACCCGAGGGTGTATTCCATCTGGCCCAGGTGCCTTGTTTACATTTATCGTGTGTAACCCTTTAAGCACCATATCCTGTGCCAACCACTGTGTAGTTGGAGCTGAGGCAACAGTGAAGCTATTGGGTGAGACTTGGCCCACTGGCTCCTCTACTGTATACACAGAAGAAAAGAACTGGTTAAGCACATCTGCCTTTTCTGTATCCGCTGTAACCATATTGTTATTATAACTTAATGG